>NC_084851.1:11072246-11316246 GCF_033115175.1 Lepus europaeus
CTCACTCTGAATTCAGCAGGTGTTTGCTGCCCACCTGCCCCCCACCTCAGCGGTCACACAAGTGAAGGTTGCTGTACACACGGAGCCCACGGTCCAACATGCAACACACAACATACATCATTTCATGAAGCAACATGCAGAAGCCTGCAGAGGGGCTGAGGGAAGGCTCAGTGCACCCCCAGAGCCCATGTCCATCTTAGGGCTGCCCCTTGTCCCTCTGCCCAGCCTTCCTCATGATCTAGGCATCCCCAGGTATTTCCAAATAACTGCAAACCTCACTGCACCTCTGCTCTAAATCACTACCCAGACCAGTGTTCATTTGTGCTCCTGCATTTTCAAAATTAATTTATTCAAGAAGCAGTGAGATAAAGAGACACACAGAGAGAGAGACAGACAGACAGGGTTCCCATACTCTGGTTTATTCCCCAGATGCACCCAACAGCCAGGGCTGGGCCAGGATGAAGCTGGGCACCAGCTCTCCCACATTGGTGGCAGGGACCCAGCTCCTGAGCTGTCACTGCTGCCTCCCGGGGTGCACAGGAGCAGGGAGCTGGGATTGGGAGCAGATCCTGGGCCTGCACTCAGGCTCTCTGATGTGGGCTGTGGGCAGCCCAGGCATCACCGTAACTGTGGCTGGATGCCTGCCCAGTACCTGGCCTCTCAGAGTCGGGTGCTAAGGAGACCAGTGGACAGCTTTGACAGATGCACCGACCCCAGTCATGACAGCAGCCACTCAGGTCACCTCCAGAGAGCTCCATGACCCTGCTGGGTGCTTTTCCTCAGAGGTTTACACAGGATGGCTCCCAGTAGGCCTGGGGGCTCCACGGTCAGCCTGTATGCACCCCAGGTTGCCACATTGCTTTCTGACTGCGAGTCTTTGGGCAAAGCCACATGACCTCACCCGAGCCCCCATCTGCTCCCCTGAGGTCGGCCATGTAGCTCACTTCTGAGCAATGATCCCAACCCAGGCCAGCCAGAGCCACCTTGGAATTCAGAAATGTGACCCTTTCTCATGTGCCCATGACCTGCAGGATGGGAGTGCTCAGGGCCAGGAGAGCAGGGCTCAAGGCAGACCCGATGCCATCTGTTCTCAGCCTTCTTTTGGGCTCACTGGGAAGCCCAAGCATTGCTGGGTGTGAGAGGAGGCAGGGCATGGCCAACTCTGCCCTCACATTTGGGAAGGCTGGGGTCAGAGAGAATCTTCCAGATTTCAGTTTGTCAGAATGAACCCCTTTAAAGAAGAGGAACTAAGGCAAAGGGCATAATCAAACCCCTGTAAGCCCAGCTTGGCCCTGTGATGCCTCAGACCCAGCACCACCGCCTCCCCATGCCTCCCTCCACACAGCCTCTCATCACCACACCCATGGCCATCTCTGCTTTCTGGTCTGAATTGGAGGAGCTCAGCCATGATGTATATGTCTTCCACTGTGCAGAAATAAAACCATGAAGTTTAGGGTCTGTGGGCTTCCACCACCCACCCCTGTGCCCTGAGCAGACATTAGTAATGGATGGCTGAATGTTTTCCCCCTGACAAGGCTCACGGTTGCCCGATGCAACACACAGAGAAGTCAGTCAAGCAGGTGCTACTCAACCATCAGTGCTGGCAGGAGAAACTGAACCCGCTTTGCCATTTTTCCCGAGACCAGAAATTTGAACAGACCCCACTGGGTGGCATGAGCTGCTCTGTTTCCCACCTATGGCATCATCTCTTTGAGGGCAGGGTCATGCTGCATGGTGGTCGGAGCATGGGCTGGGACTTCCATTATGCTCTGCCACCCAGGGCTGGGTGACCCTGGGTGAAGGCCCCATATTTCCTGAGCTCGTGTGTCCCACCTGTAATGTAGGGAGCCCCATGCCCCTGCCACAGGAATGCTGCTGAGGCCACAAGCCCATGCAGGTGGTCCCTGCCCAGGGCCCAGCATGGAGCAGGTGCTCAGAACGTGGCAACTCACACTGGCACTGTGAGCACCACTGCCCTGAAGGTGGAGGATGGGTGTGAGCCGAGGCCACGGAACCTGACACAGAATTAGAGGCCAGCAGCCAGCACCTGAGACAGGTGCAGGCCCAAGGGTGTGTCACCTCACACAGCAGCTATTCCAGGTGTTGACCACTGCAAAGGTGCTGCTTTCTCAGACAGGGCTAGATCAAGATATTCCCCGGGGAAGCTTTGAGCCTGGGAGAAGAGGATGAGGGTCTGGCCACACCAACCTGCTGGAGCAGGCCAGGTGTGTCTGGGAAGCCACACCTGTGTGCAGGCGTTGGGGGACAGGGAGCCAGGCAGGTGGGCCTGGGTGTTGGGACAAGAGGCCCAGCCAGCAATTGGGAGAGCATAGCATCCTAGGTGCAAGCAATGGGCAGACCCTTGGCAAGCAGGTTGCATGCAGTCAGCACCCCCACACACACACAAACACAAACACACCTGGGCAGGTGCAGAGGAGGTGCTGGTCTGGGGCCAGGAACAGCAGAGAACAAAGGAAAACTGAGGGCACAGCACAGGTCTGGGTCTTCAGAATGGGGCTCATGTCAGTTTAGCAGCCAAGGGCAAATGCAAGGTCAGAGCCAGGGCACCTATGCACCATAACTACAGTCAGCAGAGGAGGGGGAAGGGGGGAGTGAGCCCACCCCAGGCAAGCCTCATGACACTGGAGCTGTGCTGCCCGCACGTCACTGGCCACCCCTCGTCAGTGGCTGTCACAGCGTGTTTGTGTCAGCAGCGTCCATCTGTGCCCAGGAAGTTGGCAAGGCTGGGTGTTGTGGGGGCGGCCGATCTAGTGATGCGTAGTGTCCTCAGCTGACACTGGGCCCTTGCTGCCTGGCCAAGAGAGTGGAAAGTGAGCCTGGAAGAAAAGAACGAGGAGGAGGAGGAGGAGGGCACAGGAGAGCAGGAATCTGTTCACCCTGACAGCTCTGAGACCCTGACCCTGAGCATCTCTGTCACTCAGCTGCTCTGGACCTCAGCAGGCTCACCTGTTGGTTACACCTGCCCTGATGCGTGGGTGCAAAACAAGGTTCCTTAGTGAGCAGGCTCTGTGCAGAGCCCAGGAAACAGGGCAAGGGTGACACACTGCGTTCCCTTGGATGTCAGCTCCACTCAGTAGCAAAATGCCTGCCCACTGTGTTGAGAAGGATTCTGAAGCAGAGGCTATGCTGAGCCAGAAAGAGTTCTGTGATGGCCTGCCATAGTGCAAGGTGGAGGCTGCCACACCTATGCTGTGCATGTTTGACATTTCTGTCTGAAATGGCTCTTTGTTAAGATTCTTTTATTTGAAAGTCAGAGAGACAGAGCAGAGAAGGGAGAGACAGAAATATCTTTGATATGCTGGTTCACTCCCCAAATGGCTACAACACCCAGGCCTGGGCCAGGCCAAAGCCAGGAGCCAGGAGCTTCATGAGGCCCAAGCACCTAGGCCATGTTCTGCTGTTTTCCTAGGAACATTAGCAGGGAGCTGGATCAGAAGTGGAGCAGTTGGGACTTGAACTGGTGCCCACATGGGAGGCTGGCACTGCAGACTGTTCCACAGCACCGGCCTCTGTATAGCTCCCAGACAGAATTACTGTCCTGCTTTCTTCTTGAGCTGAAGCCAGAACCACTCTCAGAAGAGTGATGGCCAGAGGGCCAGGCTGTGGAGGAGGGGTAGGCCCTTCCTCTTGGTGAAAGTCTGGCCAACCTGGTACTGGGTCTGGGGTCAGAGATGGGGGTCCCAGGGCTCACAGTCATGGCTTCCAGGGTGCCCCCTGCCATGTGGCTCTGAGTCCTCACTTCTCCACCTGGTGACACCCATCTCCCGCTAGCTCTGGGGTCCCTAAGTCACTTGCTTTCTGGGAGACCAAGGGCTAAACCGAGGGCTGGACCCATGTTGTCTGGACCATCGGCCACTGCGGGCCTCTTGTGTGCCCACTCCCATCCCCGCCTGGAAGCACACAGCTCTGCAGGGGCTGGTAAGGAGGAAACACACAGCACCTCCATCCCCACAATTTTTCCAGAACCTCAGAGCACCACACATGGGCGCACATGTCCCTCAGGGCAACCAGTCCCCGCCCAGCGTCTTGGAGCCCATCTGAAGGGCACCAATGTTTCTGGGCTGCAGACACTGTAGGGTGGGGGGTGTGAGGGAAGGTGGCTGGGGTACGGGCAGCAAACCCAGGCCCTGCCAGGCCTCAGTTTCCCCCATATGGGTCCTGGAAGCTGTGGGACTAAGGTAGTGTAAAATGCACAAGTGTGTTCTGCAAACATCAGAGCATGAAACGTCCCCTTGCCCACATCCTCCCAGACTCACGATGCACAGCCAGAGCAGGGGTGGGGAGCAGGTGGCCACCCCACCCCCATCCCGGCCTCAGTGCACCTGTGCTGCAGTGACCCGCCAATCACACCGCATTCCTTCAGACCCCAAGGCCTTTGCACAAGCAGCACCTTCTGCCTGGTAAACTCCCATAGGCGCATCAGGACCGTTCCTCCAGGAAGCCTGCCCATCCAACTCTGTCACTGGGCTTCCATGGGCCTCTGTGTTAGAAAAACTCAACCAGAATGGGTGCAGTCATGAAAGCGACTTTGCGAGTGTGTCTGCCCACCCGGCGCACAGTAGGTGCTTTGCTGGCACTGAGCTTGGGCCTCTGCCTTCCCCTCTTTGCCCTGGCGCTGGTTGTGTCTCAGACATTCCCAGAGCAAGCCAGGCTGCCCCCGGCTGCCCCCATGATGCTGTGTCTCTGTGTGTCGGGGGTGTGGCTGCAGAGAGGCAGTGGTCATCAGGTGCCAACCGGGAGCCCTGAGGGCTGCCTGTCTCCCTGGAGATAAGGTCCCTGGGCCAGCCAGGCCCAGCCGATCAGTGAATGAATAAACACTGCCCATTTTCCTGCCTTTGTTCTGAGCACCCCTGTGGCTTCCGATAGCCCAAGCTGTGGGGAAGGTGGAATTTGTCTGATAGCATGGAGCAACTGCCTGGCAGAACTGAGCCTATGGCCAAACAAGCTGTACTTTGTTCCTGTGGGAAATCCCAGCCTCTTGGCGAGAGCCCTCTCCCCTGCTGCCCAGCCTGCAGTTCATCCAGGCAGAAAAAGCCTCTGTCCACTGGTGACAACTCACAGTCCCCATGTCCACCCCCGAGTCTGCCAGGAGACCCCACAATTTGGTGGCCGGATCCTGGCCATCCCTTGGTCCTCTGCCCTGGAGGACCAGGTGGGTGCCACCTGGCAGGAGGTCTCCCCCACCAAGGGAGCGGTGTGCACAGAGCCTAGCAGGTGAGCTCTGGAGGCCCATAAGCAGCCTCACCCACCCCTGCACAGTAGCCAAGGGCTCCCCAGACCCTGGCCCTGCCAGGCCCTGCTTGGCCTGGCACTGTCTCAGTAGGGTGGGCTTCTGATGGCATAAAGAACAAACGGGCAGCCTTGGCCTTCCATTGGCCTGCAGGCCAAGGCTGAGCCCAGCTGCCTCCTGCCTCCTGAGGAGCCTCAGTTTATCTAGCACTGCTTGTGAGCTGCTCCCTGTCACCACATCCTGAGGCGTCCTCACGCCAAGTGTGCACACCAGGGGTCCTTGGTGGAATGTGTGACACAGATTCCAGATAAACTACTTTAAAACCACCTGAGGCCCAGGTAAAACCTCCTCTGGGCCACATCTGACCACTTGCTTGTGACCATCCCCTGTGCTGTCAGAAGTAACAATACCACCATTCCTCAGAGGAAGATGCTGGATATTTGGGGTCAAGTCTTTAAAGTTCATGGCTCATCCTACCATCTGCCTGCAGCAGAGCCTGCGACCAGGATGTGAGGGCACAAGATCCCAGAGAAATCTGCTGGGGTGGGAGGGGACCAGGGACGGGGTGGCCGATGACAGGTGTGATGTCCAGTCAGTGGCCTCCTCAGCCAACTGGAGCTCCACTCCCCAGCCACGTACCCTGGAACAGCAGGGGTCAGAGAAAAGGTCATTCATCCCAGGGAGGCATAGCCAATAAATGTCTCCCCATTCCTGGGACAGGGCAGACCCGGGGAAGTGATGGGGAGGCAGAGAGTATCCCATAGGGGACGCTGACCCTCACAAGTGATGGGCGACACGTGGTCCACTGGGTGAGGTGCCCGCGGAGCTGCAGCCCTGCATAGGTGTCCGACGAGTCCCCAGTGAGTTATGTGGACACACATGCTGTGCCCACCCCCACCCCAGGGTGCAGCTTGGCCACACACAGCTCCTCCAGGGCCCCAGGGGTGTCTGGCATGGAGCTGCAATCAGAGATGCTGACCAGGAAGGCCCCGGCAGTGACCCTGCTGACGATGTCCTCCCTCAAGGCCAATGCTGATGCTGCAGGGTCCGAGGGGCCCCTAGCAAAGATGCCTGTTTACTTGAGTGCGTCCCAAACCCTTCTCACCAGGACACCCCATCATCTGCAGGCATCTGAACCTTGGGGAAAATGGCCTCCCGCGGGGCACCCAACAGGCCAGGTGCCTCCAGAACCTACAGGGGGAAGGGCTCCCGGGCAGTGGGAGTGGCCCTTCCCAGGCAGGATGGCCACAGAAGAGGACAGCACCAACTGCGATATTCACTTCCCATGCTGGCCTCTGGCTTGCCCACATGACTTGCTCTGGCCAATGAGATGTGAGAGGAAATGGCCATGTGACTAGCTCTGGCCAATGACACATAAGAGGAAAGAGCCTATGGCCCTCTGGGTAGAAGCTTCAAGAGCCACCGCGTGGCCACTAAGTCCTCTGCTTTCCTTTCATCATGAGGCAGCAGCGCCTCAGACAGCGCTCCACTGAGCTGGGCCCAGAGCGAAGGGGGCGCGGACCCAGGAACTGCTGAAACCCAGTGGCCGAGGGATGTGAAAGTGCAGGTTGTGGCCACCTGGGCCACTTGGGGCCATGACGCAGCCTCTGCCAAGGGATGCAGCCTTGGACGCAGCAGGCCTGAGTGTGCTGGCCACTGGTGTCCTCTGCCCGTCACCTCCGGACCACGTGTCTCACTGAAACACACAAACGCGTTCAAGGAGCCTTTGAGTTTCACCCTCGTGGTGACCTTCAGAGATGGGGTTCCCCTGCTCAGGCTGCCACGGCTTATCAGAAGCTCAGATGCACAACAGGATGCCTTTCCTGGAGGAGATGCCTAACCTTTAAAAGCTGTCTCTCAGAACTCGGCTGTGCAGAAGCAAATGCTTGGGGAATGAGAGGTGGAAGTCAGTGAGTGCTATTTTCAGTCCCTGACCACTCACACAAGGCCACACAGGGCATGGCTCAGTGGAAATGTCTGGGCAGTCACTTGCACGGGACCGTGTGAAGCCTGTTCTGGGCATGGAGGAGCAGCAGAAAGGAAGGTGTGTCCTGCCCCCAGAAGCCCTGTCTGTCCACTGACTTCCACCCCCTCAACCACCCTGTCCCCATGCCTGCACCTCCACCAGTAAAGCTGTGTCCCCGCACCTCTGGGCCTCCCCCAGGTGCAAGGGTGGGGCCTCACCAAGTGGCCATCATGGCTGGTGTCAAGTTGGAGGATTGAAAGGGTGGCGCTCAAGGGCTGGAAGTACACAGGATGTCCACTCCAGGCCCAGGCCAGAGAGCATCTGTGACAAGGATAAACCCAGCACTGCAGACCTGTTTAGGGCTCGGGAGGAACACAGCGGGAATTTCACTAGCAAAGACTGTAAGACAAATACTGAAACTGCTTCCTCCTTCAGCAAAGAGCTTCTGTGGTTGAGGATTGAAGATTTAACCAGGCAGCAGCGGGCAGTGAGCCTCCCCGTGCCACCTTCTGAGGCCCAGCTGCCATCCCACCCTCACAGGACTCCCCTCCACATGGTGGCCAAAGACATGGAGCCATCAGGTCAGCAGACACTTGAAAAGTGATTTTTCCAAGCCAGCTCTCTGCTGTGGCCTTGGCAAGCAGTGAAAGATGGTCCAAGCACTTGGGCCCCTGCACCTGCGTAGGAGACCTAGAGGAAGCTCTTGGCTCCTGGCTTGGGATTGGCCAAGCTCCAGCCATTGCAGCCATTTGGGGAGTGAACCAGAAGATGGAAGACCTCTGTCTCTCCCTCTCTCTATCTCTAACTCTGCTCTTAAATAGATAAATAAATCTTTAAAAAGGAAGGCAAGTGATTTATTTTCTTGCCAGCAGGGAGCAAGACCTGTGGGGTCATGAGCAAATAAAAAAGAGGCAACAGGGGAAGTGGATTGGGGTGTTGGTGGCAAAGACAAAGCCCTCCAGCTTCTCTGTGCTCTGAGGAGGAAGAAGAGGCATCAAGGTGCTGCTGACAGACAGGCAGTGAAGGTGTCTCCACGGCCCACATTCAGTGGACTCCCAGAGGGGCACAGCTTCCAAAGGACTCAGGATGAGGCGTCCAAGCCAGAGGGAGGAAGCCTTCAAACAAGCCCTGGATTGATGGAGTGTCCATCATATACAAAGAGCTCCCACAAATTAATAAGATACCAATAAATACCTGGGCAAGACTTGTTTTTTAAAGATTATTTATTTGAAAGTCAGAGTTACACAGAGAGAGGAGAGGCAGAGAGGGAGAGAGGTCTTCCAACCAATGGTTCATTCACCAGATGGCTGCAATGGCTGGAGCTGTGCCGATCCAAAGCCAGGAGCCAGGAGCTTCCTCAGGGTCTCCCATGTTGGCACAGGGGCCCAAGACCTTGGACCCCCTTCCACTGCTTTCCCAGGCCATAGCAGAGAGCCAGATCAAAAGAGGAGCAGCTGGGACTAGAACTGGTGCCCATGTGAGATGCTGGCATTGCAGGCCAGGGCATTAACATGTTGCACCACAGCACCAGTTCCTGGGCAAGACTTTTTGAACAGCCTCTTCACAAAGAGAGCTCCAAATGTGAGGAGGCTCAACCTCACGACTGGTCAGGCAAGGGCCATTTAATACAATGAACACCACACCAACAGACGGAGGCCAGGACTCAGACACCAGACACTGCTGTGTTCGTTCACAGCAAGCTAAAAAGCAGCTGGGTAGAACCAAGGTTCTGCTGATGCTCACCAGGGGAGTGGGGCTGGGACCTGAATGACAAGGGGGCTCTAGGATGTTGGTGCCAGAAGCTTCATGACCTGTGTGCAGGCATCAGGGGTGGCAGATGATGGGACAGTGAGACCTGCTAAGCACCAGGGCTGTGCATTCCCTTTTCAGTGAATACCGGGGGAAATGCCCAGGAAGCTCCTTCTGCGTCCATACACTCCACTTTCACATGTCTGAGGGCAGACAATGCTCTGCAAGAAATCTCTTTCCCCAGAAACAAGTGCCTGACCACCTTCCCACCCCTTTCTTGCCACCTACAGACTTACACTCACACCCTGAGAGTTGTACAGGGGGCAGAGTTGCAGGAAGGAGGGCTGGCCCCAGGCAGCACCTGCGCCTCCCCTTCAGGCTCAGTGCAAGGGCTGTCTGCTCTGGGCCCCACCTGCAGTCTTTCCCATCCACATCCATGGCAATGGGGAGAGGATGCCCCCCGCCCCCTACACAGAGGAGGAAGTCCAGGCTCCAAGAACAGGCAGAATGTTCACGAAGCCCAAGGCAGGGATGGCCAGATGTGATACCTTGCTACCCTCTCTGAGCCCAGGTGGCTCTGGCATGTCAGAGCCCATGTCCCAGTCTCTGCAGCACATCACAGCCCTGAAACTAGGGAGAAATGATGACTGAAGCCCAGTGCCCTCTCTCATTGACTGCATGTTCTCGCCCTTCCATCTGTCACTGCTCTGCTCTCTCAAACCCACATCCTACCTCTGCTGAAGCTGTCTTCAGCCTGGCACAGGTGCCTGGGGGACTTCCAACCTCCTGACCGTGGGCCTGGAGCAGCCCTTCAGACATGCATGGACCCAAGTCCTGGCACGCGACCGAGCAGGAACGCCAAGCACACATCACAGAGAGGCTGTGTGCACTGGGGATGCCCTTGGGAAGGATTCCTGGCTCTGAATGTAGGGACAGAAACATGTGTCAGTTGTGGCATCCCTGAGGCTGGGGACAGTCATGTGGGGCTCCTCCTTGGCCCTTTCCTCTGCTCCAGGGACCCAGGAGCCCCACTCCATTTCCTCTCTGCCTCCGGGAACAGCTTGCCACCCTAAGGCGGGATGGTGGCCAGGAATCCACCTCCCTCCCAGCCTCAATCTTCACACAGAGATCACAGCCCATTTGGGACCCATGGATCTCATGGCTGCCCTCAGTGACCATGTTTGCAAGGCTCTCAAACCTGGCAGAGTGAACCTCCCAGGCCCCACCCTGCAGACTGAGGATGGCGTTCAGGCTTGGGTCGCGGCTGGGGCTTCCGTGTGTCCCCACGCAATCCAGGTGCCGTCCCTCCTGGGTCAGTCATGGCACCTCTGGAGCTCAGGTGGGAAGGTAGCAGGTTTTTTCCATTTGAGGTTTTCCTAACCTGATACAGTGTGACATTTTGCTACATGAGGGTACTTCAAAATATTAGAGGACATGGAACTAACAGGTTTATTATGGTGCAAAAAATTACCTCTAGGCATGCGAGGTGTCTTTCAAAACTTCATGCAAAATTCATGCTATGAAAAAATTATGCATGGATGGAAGAACTCTCTCTCTGCCTCTCCTCTGTGTAACTCTGACTTTCAAATAAAATAAATAAGTATGCACTTAAATAAACATCTTTTTTTATTATGTGAGACAGAAAGGGCTGGGACTGGACCAGGCTGAACAACACAGGTCTCCCACATGGGTGGTAGGAATGTGGTTTTATGAGTTAATCCCATGGCCTGCCAGGGAGGCAGGAAGTTGGAGTCAGGAGCTGAAGCTAGGAATCAAACCCTGGATGCTTGACATAAGATGCAGGCACACAGCCCAGTGCCCACCCTCAACCTCACTTTCCACTCCAGTTCTCCACAACCTTTTAGATGTGCACTACCAAAGCATACACTGCACAGCCATCAGCCAAGGGAACCCTTGTGTCCATCAGTCAAGGGAGCCCTCACTTCTGTCCGCCCATTCATTCCTCACTTTCTCGTGGGTGTAGTTAACAGCATTGCACTACGTGTTTCAGAGTCATTGGAAGAGAGGATTCTGGGTGGAAATCAGCATCCTACACTCCTTCCAGGGGAGAAACCCCAGTCCCCCAAGTTCCCTGGCCGGGCCCCAAAGCCAGTTCCCAACTCTGCCTGAATTAGAAACACTGGCGTCACTGTGTCTGTGATGGGTGTGAGGACCCAAGGAGGCCTGACTTTGTGGCGGGGATCCCAACCCCCAACCCCTAACTGGGGAGAGGGCTAGGCTCTGGAGGGAAGCATGCTCAGCCCCCAGCCTGCAAATCACAGGCTGGGAAACGCTGGGCAGGGGCTGTGCCTGGGTCCAGACCCCACACACATGCTACACTGCCCCCATCCCATGCAGCTCGGCAAAGGGGGCTCAGGGAAGATGACAACTGCCATCAAGCCCAGCTCAAGATCAGCTGGTTCAGGGGTCTCCCAGCTCCCTGCTGCATGGCCCATTTTCCTCTGCAGAGGAGCGGCTCTTGGCTCTGGGTTGGGGGGCACACAAAAGCCCTCCCACAGGGACAGTAATACATTACCTCCAGGCCAGCAATGGCCCTGGGGAGGCAGGGCTGCAGCCCTGGGATGAGCAGTCCCAGGAGACACTGAGGAGGCCTCTGGGCCTGATGGCTATAGGGAAGGCTGCCAAGGGGCCTTTCAGCTCCAGGAAACCTTGACACAGCGAGCTTCATCCCAGGCTCCCTGGTAGCAAGTGGTTCAGCCAGGGGCATCTGGGAGGCAGGGATCAGTTGCCCACCGGTGCCCAGGCCACATCCCAAATAACAGCAAAAAGTGGAAGGCTCAGGTGAGGCCGCACCCACAAGAGTGGGTGCCCTGGTCTTATTCACCTGTGCAGCCCTGGGGTGGGGCAGGGGCTGAACTCTGGAAGGTACAGGGCTGTGTCCAGTGGCTGAAACGGGGCCTGGAGACCTGTCAGAAGCATCTGTCAGAATACGGAGGTATTGGGTTGGGGGTCAGAGGCACCTGCCTGCTGGGTCTTCTTGTGGGGCTCATCTTGCAGGGAGAGATTGGATGGTAGTGCCCAGGCTGCCTATATGTCCTGCAGGGGTCCAGAAATTGGTGTGAACCTGGGGCTTTATGGCCAATGCCATGAGACAGGAGGGGTTGGAAGGTGAGAGTATTCTACAGAGATGTGGGTGAAGCACAGGAGGGGCCCTGCGTTGCCTCTGGAGCCTTGCCAGGGGCGGAGCCCATCTGTCCTCTCTCTTCACCACTTTCTTGGTCCTTTCTAAGTTTGTGTCCAGACTGCCTCATTCCGACCCAGCAAAGGAGAAGGCCAAGAGCTCACAGCGGGTCACTGTCAGGATGTGAGGCAGTGCAGCATGTGTGTGGGGCCTGGACCCAGGCACAGCCCCTGCCCAGCATTTCCTGACCTGTGATTTGCAGGCTGGGGCTGAGCATGCTTCCCTTCAGGGATGCGTGACTCAGTGGTCGGGGGCCAGGGCACTTCGAACAGGGAATGGTGTCGCCCTCGAGGCTGGCCTGGCCAGGGAGGGAAGGCCTTTCTCCCCTTGTACATTTCCTGGAATACCCAGCTAGGATGGACTCTCCACCTAGTGTGGGCAAATGTCACTAAGTGTCCCCTTCACACAGGTGAAGCAAAGGTGGCTGAGGACTGCCTGGAACAGCAGCACCTTCCAGCTGCTTCTTGGGGTCCCACACTCATGGCCAGAGAGGGGGGCATGGAGGAGTGGGAAGGGTGCTGGGTAGGGTCAGTGGGCGATGGACCAGAGCAGCATAGAGATGCCACACAGTGGAGTGTGGGGGAGGGGGCATGCTCTGGGGACAGAAAGTTCAGCTGACCCCAGCAGGGCAGTGGGAAAGCCCTCACCTGGCTGCAGAGGGCTGGGGGAGGATGATTGGCTCAGGGGACAGTGGGGAGAGCCTGTAGTACCAGAGCTGAAAAGATGCTGAGATTTGCACCAGGCATGACCATGTTCGAAGTCCTGGTTCATGCTTCGTAAGCTGTCTGACCTTGACCAGCGGATTTCACGTGGGCAGCCACGGTCTTCTTGCCTGTGAAATAGGGATGGTGCGGGTGGCACAGGCTGACTATCCCTACGTGAAAGGCTTGGGCTAGATGTGCTTCTGACTGCAGAGCTGTTTGGGTATGGGGAGATATGTGTAGACTTTTCTGGCTGAGCCTTCCTAAACCAAGAAGCCCATGTCAGAAATGCTATGAAACCTGGAGATTTTGGAAACTCTTATTGGTACTCAGAATACATTTAGATTTGGAGCATACAGGATTTCAGAGTTTTGGATTAGGGAGGCTGCACTGTGCCTACTCTTGAGGGTGGTCAGGAGGACTGCAAAGGAGAAGCTATCCTGCTGATACAGAGGCCAGTGCTGTGGCACAGTGTGTAAAGCCTCCACCTATGATAGTGGCATCGAGTCCCGGCTGCTCCACTTCTGATCCAGCTCCCTGCTAATGCTCCTGGGAAGCAGCAACAGATGGCCCAGGTCCACCCAAGTGGGACACCAGGATGGAGCTCCAGGCTCTTGTCTTCAGCCTGGCCTAGCCCTAGCCATTGTGGCCATTTGGGGAGTGACATCTCTGTCACTTTGCAGTGCACAGAAAATAAATCAAAGTGAAAAAAAATCTCTATTTTTTTGAAGACCGCACAGTCACTGTCTAATACCGTGGGAGAAAGACAGATGGTTGAGGTGTAAGGAGGTCAGTGGTAGCTCAGGGAGCACCTGCTACCCACAGTGCATGAACACATGCATTTGCTCACCTGCTCAAGCAAGGATCTGGGATCAGCCATGAGACAACTGGACAGGCACACTCAGTGCCAGAGAGGGGCCATGTGGAGGGTGGGCAGGCAGCTTTCTGAGCCCCTTGGTGCCTGGTAGACAGGGCACTTGGCTTCATAGGAGCCAAATGTGGGTTGCAGGACAGCACCCTGCAGCCTGTGTGTCTGGCCAACATGGAACTCTGAGGCTCCCTCTCGACGACCGGCCAAATGTTAAGTCACTGCTCCTCTGCCTTTATGTATACAGTTGAATCCATGAGGACACAGACCTGATTTGGGGGTGCAGCCTTTGACCAAGGACAGCCCCATCTGCCAGCCGGGTTACTGTACCCTCACTCCCCACACAACATACACACTTGTGGGAGCAAAGGAAAACACAGAGGCTGGAGCACGCTCCCCTTCAGCCCTTGCTCTCCTGCAGCCAAGCCAGCAAGCTCTGTGGCAGGGAGGACTCTGGAGACTGTACCCATGGCCAGGAGCACAGACTTGAGCATGGCCCAGATTGGAGGGCGCAGAGCCAAGAACAGCAAGAGCCCAGCTCCCGGAGCCTCCTATGGGCTCCAGCCTCCTCCAGGTGTGAACAGCTCACCTCCTGTTTTCCCTGATCCCATCACCCATTCAGCCAGGCTGCATGCCACCTCCTCCAGACCACTTACATGTGCTTTGGTTTTGGGTGTGTCTTGACTGACAGTGGCGTATACTGATGCCTTCTCCCAGGCGGACCAGTGGATAGGACCAAGGGCATGCACAGACCGTGACACAGGCTGAAAGCATGGTGCAGGGCAAATGCTACAGTCACGGCTGAGACTTCCACGTGGGGAGTCTTTTCACTTGATGCTTAGTAAAGGCTGCATTTTTGAGCCTCTGGCTTTTGCTTGGTTCCCCAAGGAGGCTCCTTACCCTTGCACTTGACCTTCAGATGCCCAGAGAGACCTGTGTCTTCCCACCACCTGACAGCATAGCCAGGAGCCGGTGAGCAAGCTAGGCTGTGGTGAGAGGCAGCAGAGCCAGCCGGGGTGAGGGTAGGAGCCTGCAGGTTGAAGCTGGGACACACAGGGAAGCTGGAGGCCAGGGCCAAGGGATGCAGGGGGCAGCACCAGTCAGTCAGGTACTAGCGCAAAATACAGCTGGGTACCAAGAACCAAGAAAACTACATCACCTCGGGCTGATTTCTGAAAGCAAGACCACAGAGCCAGAGGCTTCGCCATAAATCTCTCCATGCATCCCAGGTTCACCAGGTGCTTCTGAAAGCAAAACCCACTCCCCCCAACAAGGATCTGTGCACCTTGCCTCCCTCGGCACTTTTCTATATGTGCACATCTCAACCTGTGATGTCGGCTGTGATGCTGGGGGTGGGGGTACAAGGTCCCTGTCCTGGCAGTGCCCTCGGGGCTGGGCACAAAGTTGCATGACATAAGAAGGAGGACAGGGTAGGTTGGCCAGGGTTCAGAACCAGCCCAGTGCTTAGGGCTGTGGCTCGGGACAAGCAAGCAAACCCCTCTGGGACCCACGTAGCTGCAGGCTCGGCACCTGGCACCTGCTCGGGTTCCTCTCCCTGGGTGTCCTGTCCCTTCTTCCAGATCCCTGCTGGCTGCAGCCCTGCTCCCTGCTCCTGCAGCATGATGACTGGGGCTCTGGGCCCAGTCCCAACCCGAGGGCCGTCACTGAGCATGGTGGTCTCAGCCACATTATCAAAACCTACTTAAGTCAGACTGCAGTGAACTTGCTCCTGCGCCAGCAGAAGAAAGAACCTGGGATCAGGCACTCCTGGACCATCAAAGATAGTCTTAGAGACACTTCCCAGGGAAAAGGGGTGGTGGGAAGCCCAAGCCACAGCCCTGGTGGGCTGGAATGAGGCTACAGCACTGAGTGGGAGCCATGGCCCTCAGGCTGTTACTGCTGCTCCAGGTGGACGGCACTTATGGGGCCCTCTCCCAGGCACTCTGCCATGCTCAGCCGACCATGCTCCTCTGCTCACTCCTCTCAGCCACTTCCTTAGCCCAACAATCACCTAGAGCCCAGTGATACCTGGATACGTTTCTTGCACTGACCTTTCCCACACACTCAGGCCCACAGAGCCAGGAGCCTCCTAGACACAGCCCCTGGCAACCCCACAGGTGACACACGTGATGTGTTCAGTGCCAAAGCAGCCATTCCCTCTCCTCACCCTCAGCCCTGGGGCTGAGTGCAGGAAGGGAGCACCCTCCCCCACCAGGACCAGACCTCCAACCAGGCCATTGCTCTGCATTTGTTGTGTGTGGCCACATGGGCAGCAACGTGCACCTGCTGCCCAGACAACAGCAACAGCCCCTTCCTCATTACCTGGTCCCTCCACCGAAATCTTGCACTTCCCTTCCACCAAAGGTGGTGTTTCCAGAACAGAGCGCCACTTGCCACTAACCCAGATGTGCTCCTGAGAGCTGGTGTCTCATTAGCCCCTTGGACAAGGTATGGTCTCAGGAGGAGATGGGTGCTCCACACTCGAGGCTACATCACGAGACCTCTCATGAAGAGGTGGGCAGAGCTGAAAGCAGGCAGCAGTGTGGCAAGGCAGCATGGAGCACTTGGGAGCCAGCAGCAGCCCTGGCCTGCAGGGTCAGCAGAGGGTGACCTCCTGTACCCAGAGACAGCAGACTGCTGTGGCCTGGGGAGGGGAGATTCAGGCACTGCTGGGTAATCAACACCCAACTCTCTGCCTTCACTCTCAGGTTTCTGCCACCTCTCTCTAACCAGCAGCAGCAGAGGCACAGACAACTGCTGGTGCAGCCATCTGCATAGTCAACTTCCCAGGGCAAAAAGCAGCATGGACCAGGGTTCCGGTGTACCTGAAGGCCTGTGGGAGATGCCAGGACACCATCACATCACTGGCACCAGGGCCCAGCCAGGTGGATGCTGGAAACAGAGCAACGGATCCACAGCAGTTTCCCAATGTCATGTAGAGGATGGAGGCCAGTCGCCTTGGCCTGGCATTGAAGACCCTCATGAACATAACACCACCCCTCTTCCACCTGCCCTTGCTCAACTTCCTGCTGAGACACTTACTAAATGCAACACTCAGATGTCACTACCCCTGAGAAGCCTCCCCTGGCCGCCGGCTGCCAGAGACCTAACCAACACCTTGCCTTTACTTGTTTGTTTTTAAAAACTGTAGGTAGGTATATGTGTGCATATTTGTAGGGCAGAGAAACAGAGACAGGCAGACCTACCATCTCCTGCCTATCTCCCTACATGCTTGTAATAGCCAGGGCTGGACCAGGCTGATGCCAAGAGCTGGGGACTAAGGCTGGGTTTCCCACATAGATGGCAGGGACCCAGTGACTTGAGCCATCACCTACTGCCTACAGGGTGCACAGTAGCAGGAAGCTGGGATCAGAAGGGGAGTTAGGACTTGAGCCCAGACACTGGTATGGGATGTAGGCATCCTTACTGGCATCTTAACCAGCACACTGGGCACCAAGCTCCTTGCCTTTATCATCCATGCACTGCTTCCCACGCAGCTCCCTTTACCTGCCTCACCCTCTGCACCTCCAAGAGTATCACCACATTTCATCTCTATGCCCCAGCATCTGGTACATGTGAGGCCCTCAGTAAGGCATCAGATAGCAAATTAACTTAAATAGAACCAACCCTGAGAAGGGAGCACTCCAGACACTTACACCAGAGGCAGTGATGGCAAGGGCTTCTTTACCTTCTGCCTATTTTAAAACATTTATTTATTTATTTATTTATTTATTTTAAAGGCAGAGTTACAGAGAGAGAGAGGGAGAAAGGCAGAGGGAGAGGGAGGAGGGGGAGAGAGAAATCCTACATCCACTGCTTCACTTTGCAAATGGTGTCAATGGCTAGGGTCTCCCAAATGAGTGGCAGGGTCCCAAGCACTTGGAGCATCCTCTGTGGCCTTCCCAGGCACATCAGTGAGAAGCTGGATCAGAAGTGGAGCAGCCAGGACAGCAACCAGTGCCCGTTTGCGCTGCCAGCATTATAGGCAGCAGCTCAACCTGCTATGCCCCAAGGCCAACCCCACTTTCTGATTTTTAAAGAATGAACATGGTATCTTACGGACTTGAGACCCAAGTGGACCTAACTTTGCTATTATATAAGAGCAGTACTGAAGTAAAGGAATGGAAGTGGCTTCAGCTGAGACTTAAGAAAAACCAAAGACAGAGAAGCTGGTCTTGAGGAGAGAAGCTGCTGCCAGCAGGGGAGTGTGCAGCTTGCTGCTCCTGCCTGCATCCTCAGGCACCCCAAGTGGCTGGCACTGAAAACCGCTGAGGGGAGGGAAGGTTTGCAGCCCGCTTGCCCATGAGGAGGCACCATGCAGACATGGGATATAAACTTGCTTTCCTTCTGATGTTTCTCAATCTAATTTCCATGCAATTAGCAGAGCCTAAGTGTGAGCTCTGGGATTTCTATGAGCACCAGGCAGCCTGGATAATATTTGGGGATTGGACAGCATCCAGGGACACTTAAGGAACTCGAGGAGTACAGAGGAAGGCAAACATGTTGTGCTGAGAGCACTGAGTGACCCTGGCAAACAAACAAGCCAGCTTGCGGCTGAGCATTGTGCCTGTCCTGAGGCCTCCAAGAGGCTCTGCTCCCCAGGAAGCATTATCATGGAAGGGCCTTCACTGGGATGTCACGCACATGCTTCTAAAGTGGGGCATTAAACAGTCAGAGAGAGAGGCCCTGCTCTCTGCACCCTCGGGGGTGAATGACATGGCAAGAACAAAGGCAGGACTGAGCTGCCCAGGATCTGGCCAGCCTCACCAGTGTCAGGTGTGGGGAGAGCAGCCTTATAGCATCAGCTCGAGGAACCTCTGTTGGAGCGTGATGCTCAACAACCAGCTTTGCCCGTGGGTGGGAAGAAGGGTGGGGGGGAATGGGGCAGCAGCACCATTGGCACAGGAAGCTCTTGCACTGCTGAGATTGTCTCATTTGAAAGGGGCAATTACCTCCTTCTGTCTGGTGATGGCACATGAACAGCTCAAGATATGGAAATAACCAGTGTACGGTCCCCAGGCAGAGCAGCAAGCCTCTGAGCTCGGGACTCTGGAGGCATGCAGAGGCCCCAAGGAGCAGGGCAGCTGGCACAGTGCACACACACGAGAGGGCACAGCTCGGCTGTGAGCTGTCCCCATGGTGTTCCACGTCTCACACCCAGGTCCTGTACATGAGAGTCGCTGCATGCTCACTGCTGTGATTTTGATGGTTAGACCTTCCCCTAAGGGAAAGAAAACTTATGAACAAACCTGTACAGGTGCCCTGCTAAAAGGTCATGGAAACTGGAGTTAAAATAGAAGTCTATTTTGATGCAAAAAAGTTTGAAATCCACCACGCATGTTTTCATGAACTTTTTGAAGATTCCCTCCTGTGCATGAATTTCCATATAGTTTTGCACCAAAACAGACTCCTACCTTAACTCCATTTTCCTCAAACATTTTGCAGGATCCTCAGACATGGGTAGTTCACAAATGCTGCCTCCCCTAGTGGCCATCTCTGTAACTGCAGGTCTGGGCTCCTTGGCAAAGGCACTTGGGCAATGACTATGGATACTTTGATTCTACAAGGATTCCTGGTTCCATTTTTCCCAGGGCCATGAGTGGCAGGCGCTACAGGTGCTTCCATCCCCAATGCACTGCAAGAGCCAGCTGCAGTGGAAGGATTCGTGGCTTGCCACCTACTGATGGGAGACTTTGTTGGGTTCTCATTCCTGGCCTGAGAAGCCAGGCTTGCTTGTCTATGGCTGTCATGGTCCTGGATCCTGGGACCCAACACCAAGGCTCTGCTCTCTGAACAGGAAGGCAGAGAGAGGGGAAAGCATGCAGAGGTGAGAGAGGGTGAGCTGGACAGAGGGCAGGGAGGAACAGACAAGGGGCAGGCTGGCAGGAGTGATGACAACCCCTGAAGAGAGGAAGCACTAGGGCTGGGATGGACACAGGGCGGTCATCTCCAAGTCACCACATGTGCTGATGCCACAGTACTGGCCAGCAGGTGGTGCAATGAATCCCTGACCTCTGCTCTGCTTCAGCCCATGGGGGATCAGCTGGTGGCTGTGGGAGCCAGCAGAGGGGCCTAGGGGTCTACCACTAGGAAGTTAGCTTAGCTTGGGGCTCATGGCCTGGACCTGGCCCATGTCTGTCCCTCACCCAGCTAGCCCCTTACATCCACACAGAGTGCAGGGACAGTGGTCCTGGTCTCCACTCACACATGAGCTTCTCTGGCACTAGCTTCCAGAGAACTCAGCCAGGTGTCTGATTGGAGGAACTGAAGTCCAGAGGGGCGTCTTTGCCAACCAGAGGAGCTCCCCTGCTCCAGCTGCTCTGGGCCCTGTGGGAAGGAGACTCCTAGAAGGCAACATTTCCCACTCATCTCAGAAGGCGGCCAAGCAGGAGAACCCCTTAGGTGCTCTAAGCATAGTAAGTCACACACTTAGCAGCTGGGGAGGCACCATTAGACCCCCGAAGGTGCTGGGACAGCTGTGCTACACCTGTCCGGTGGTCACTTGTGCTGGTACAGCTAAAGCAAACCCTCCGGAGGGGAGCTGACGCCAATGTTCCATGGAGAATGTCTAGTCCATCATGCCCTGGAAGACACAACTTGGAAAAACAGAACGAAAGAGAGAAGGGAGGGAGGAAAGAAGGCAGAGGGGACCCAATGATCCTTCATTCTTATTCCCTTTGAGATGCGCACAACTCTTCCTGCACATTAAAAACACCGTATGACCCATTACCAGTTCTGGGTGCTCACCCAGAGGAGCTGAAATCCTCCCATCAAAGGGACAGCTGTGCTCGCACGACTCCTGCAGCACCATCCACAACAGGAAGACAAGGTGCCTGGGCACTGCTGGATGGACAGAGAGGCCACAAGATCTGCTGCACACCGAGCAATGCTTCCCCTGCAACATCCAGCGAGAAGGACACCCATCACTCACAGCCAACGTGTGAAACTGGGCAGGCCAGCACCGCACACTCCTGGGGAGTCAGTGGGACAATGGGGACCCAGGCCAGGTGGGAGAGGGCATGACAGCTCATGTGGATGGGAGATCCAAGGCAAAGCAGTGTGACTACAGTGCATGGTCTATCTCAAGGTCACCGACAACAGCAGATTTCAGATGTCTCACCACAAAAAATGACAGGAACCTGGGGTGACAGATGTAGTTTTTGGGAAAGTTTTTTTTTAACTTATTTGAAAGGCAGAATGACAAAGAGAAACACACACACACACACACAGAGAGAGAGAGAGAGAGAGAGAGAGAGAGAGAGAGAGAGAGAGACCTTCCCTTCACTGGTTCACTCCTCCAATGGCCGCAACAGCCAGGGCTGGTCCAAGTCAGAGCCAGGATCCTGGGACTCCTTTCCAGTCTCTGTGTGAATGGCCAGATCCCATGTAGTTGGTCATCACCTGCTGATTTCTCAGGAACATTAGCAGGGAGCTTGCTGGGAAGCAGAGCAGCTGGGATTCAGACAAGTGCTTGGGTTTAGGGTGCCGGCACTGCAGGTGGCACCCAGCGACAGACGTCCATGTCAGTTTGACTTAATCACTCTATGTGATAAACTTCGAAACATCACATCATGCTCCATGCCCAGATACCATTATGATCTGTCAGTTGGAAATATCATTTAAAAAATACCACCCTACATCACCTGTCCAGAAACAAAGAGAGAATATTTCCTGCTTTGTATGTTGAGGCCAACAGAACTCAGAGACCGAAAACTAGCAAGCATATAATGAGCAAAGAACAATAAGAACAAATTCTCAGCAGATTGTGCACAGTGGTATGCATACATCACAGCTGAGCAGGGCTTCAATTTAAAAATGCAAAGCTCATTTAACGTTCGAATGTCAATGAATATGTTTCACCTTCTGAACAGCAAAAAATCGTGTCTCAGTGGTGTTTTTGAAAAGCTGTTAATAAAATCAACCCCTACTCATAATAAAGATTTCTAAGCACTAGGGACAGAAGAGAACTTCTTCAAGGAGATAGTGAGAGCATGCCAGACAGCACAGCTGACGTCAGTGACGAAGCACTGCCCTCCCTCTGCCATGGCTGAGGGCAGAACAGGGCTGTTGGTGTACCTGCTTCCAACCTGAGGGCACAGCAAGCAGTCATGGCAAATGCATGATGCTGTCAAGGTCATGGGGAACAGGGTGAGCACCCCAGAAATCAACCAAGTACATCATAAAAATTATGTACTTAAATACCAATACAATTACATTAGCACTCATCTACAGGCACCTGGGGAAACCCCAAACACCAGGCACCCGAACAACTGGCTTCTGATTAACCCATGGGCCCAGGAAGAGCTGATGGGGAGGTCAGAAAACAGTCTGCACAGGATGTTCTTAGCACACAGCACAGCAGATTCCATGCAGTGCAGCTAAGAAGTCCTTAAGGGGAACTCAGTGCCAACAGAAACCTGGTATTCAGACAGAAGAAAGGTTCCTCAATCTAGAGCTCCACCTTAAGAACCAAGGCAGCAACAGAAACAGGAAAAAAAAAGGTAAAATTTTCTGAAAAAATAAAAGTCAATGAAATAGAAAACGGAAAAAGAAGATTTCAAATAACCTAAACTAGTTCTTTAAGAACATCAGTACAATGGGTAAATCTAAAGTCAGATAAATAAATTATAGTGCAGGAATGAGTGTGGGGCATTGCCATAGACAACATGGACAGAAAGGTTTAATAAGGGATTTGCACACACAACTTTCCACCAACAGATTCAGCAATTTAGGCTGAAATAGATTACTTACCAGACACAAACCACCAAGGCTTACCCTGGAATAAACACCCTACATAGCCACGTGTCAGGCACTCACTAGCATTCATGGTTAAAATTCTCCCTGAAAAGAAGACCTCAGCCCTAGAGGGCTTTTCTGATGACCTCTGTGAAACATTTAAGAAAGGTGATTCCAATTCTACACTGACTCCTGTGGAAAAATGAGGGAGGAATCACTTTCCAACCACTGCTGGGACATCAGCACTGACCTGACAGGCAATTACAAGGACACAAAAACCCACAGGCTAATGTCTTTCATGAACATAGATGTGAAAATGTCACATTTTCCTAATGATTTCAATATATAAATACTGGAATTAATAAGTGAGTTTAGAAAGATTATAGGATATGGTTAGCATATTATAATTACTTATATATTTATATTCCAGTAAGAAACAATCACATATTGCAATTTTTAAGATGCCTATAATGACAGCATAAGAATAAAAAAATCCTTAGTGATAGCTATTTTTAAGAATTATTTATTTATTTGAAAGGCTGAGGCAGAGATTGAGAGAGAGAGAGAGAGAGGTCTTCTATCCACTGGTTCATTCCCCATATGGCCACAATGGCCAGAGCTGTGCTCGTCTGAAGCCAGGAGCCAGGAGCTTCCTCTGCTTCAAGCATTTGGGCTGTCTTCTACTGCTTTCCCAGGCCATAGCAGAGAGCTGGGTGTGAAGTGGAGCAGCTGGGACTCAAACCAGTGCCCATATGGGATGCCGGCACTGCAGCCAGTAGCTTTACCTGCTATGCTACTGTGCTGGCCCCTTTAGTGATAGATTTTTAAAAAAGATTTATCTATTTGAAAGTCAGAGTTACACACACACATACACACACAGAGAGAGAGAGAGAGAGAGACAGAGACAGAGACAGAGAGAGAGACAGAGAGAGAAAGGGCTTCCATCTGCTGGTTCACTCCCCAGATGGCCACAACAGCTGGAGCTGAGCCAATCCAAAGCCAGGAGCCAGGAGCTTCCTCTGGGTCTCCTACATGGGTGCAGAGGCCCAAGGCTTGGGTCATCTTTTACTGCTTTCCTAGGCCACAGCAGAAAGCTGGATCAGAAGTGGAGCAGCCACGACTTGAATCTGTGCCCATAGGGGATGCCAGCACTGTAGGCAGTGGTTTTACCTGCTACAACACAGTGCTGGTCCCAGTGATAGATTTTTTAAAAAGAGGTAGACAAGATTCATACATCGTAAACATCAAAAACACTGCTGACAGAAACAGAAGAAACCCTAAACGTATGAAGAAACACACTATGCATAAATTGGCAAGCTGAGCATTAAGATGCCAATTCTCCCCAAACAAGTCATACTGTCCATCAATCCCAATCATATCCCCATAAGGCTTTTCAGTAGATACTGACAAAGTGATTCTAAAATGCATATAAAATGCAAAGACCTAGATACCTAGAAAATTTTGAAAAAGGACAGAGTTGGAGGACTGAGACAACCTGGTTTCAAGACCTCTTAGAGACTGACTCTGGTATCAGCAAAACGATGCAGCATTTGTGGAACACAACAGAAAGTCTAGAAAGAGACTGGCAGATACACAGGCTCAGCTGGCTTCCAGGGAAGGCGCCAAAAGATTTCAGTGGGGGAAAGGATGTCTTTTGGACAGATGTTCCTGGAGGAACTGAATGTTCAAAAGCAAAAACGAACCCAGATTCTTACCAATCACTCTCTGTGTAAAGACCACACACCCAGAGGTAAAAGTGAAACTATAAAACTGCACAATAAGCCATGAGAGGAATCCTTCCAGACCTTAAGCTTGGCTAAGGTTTCTTTAAAAAGGACACATAAGGCCCAAATTGCAAAGGAAAGCAACAGATGACCTGGACTCCACTGAAGCTGAAACCTGTTGCTCTCCAATACCTGGTATAAGAATAAAAAGTCAGAGCCCCAGGCCAGGGGGAAAAGTGTGGAACACCAACACACAGCCAGGGACCTATGACTGCAGCTGAATGGGGAAGATGGGGGAAAGCTGCTAATGAAACACTCATGGCAAACAGATGCACAGAAAAATGCTTGACACTGTCAGTCATGGGAAACACAGTAAGTTGGAGATACCTACTGGCCACTAGGATGACTAATATTAAGTCAGATCATGCCAAGCATTAATGAGAATATGGAGCACCCATAAATTTCATTCTCTGTTGCTGGGATCTACAACACTTTGGAAAACACACTGCAGCTTCTTAAAGCATTAACCACACCCCCAGCCTGGGAACCAGTCCTCTCACTTCTGGTCACTTACCCAAGCAAGAAACTGAGAACCCAGACAAGCCTGTGCATACATGTTCACAGTTGTTTGATTTGTAACAGTCCAGGACTGGAGGTTGGTCACCTACCCAGCAGCAGTTGAATGGGTGAGGGAGCTGCTGCCTCTGTGCCATGGGTACTCAGCAACAGAAAAGGAGCACTTTGGAAACCTGGGGCAACCATGGTAGGGAGGCAGGGGTCATGCACAGCAAGTGGTAATGCCTGGGGTTGGCGGCTTCTTCCTTGCCTTCACTGCAGAGACGGGTCCATGCAACCACTTATATTCAACAGCACCATTACATGCTAAGCCACAAGCAATGGGAAATAACGATTTTCAACTATCGAGATGAAAGCATGAAAAGATTTCACAAACTGAGAATAAACCTAACAAAAGATAGGCAATCTCCCTACATTGAAAATTATGACTCATGATTGAGAGAAATCAAAGGGGACCTACATACATGGAGGAAAGTTCCACATGACAGGAAGACACAATATTTTCTTTTTTTTTTTTAATTTTTGACAGTCAAGAGTGGACAGTAGAGGGAGACAGAGAGAAAGGTCTTCCTTTTTGCCGTTGGTTCACCCTCCAATGGCCGCCGCGGGAGGTGCGCTGCGGCCAGCGCACCGCGCTGATCCGAAGCCAGGAGCCAGGTGCTTCTCCTGGTCTCCCATGGGGTGCTGGGCCCAAGCACTTGAGCCATCCTCCACTGCACTCCTGGCCACAGCAGAGAGCTGGCCTGGAAGAGGGGCAACTGGGACAAGATCGGTGCCCCGACCGGGACTAAAACCCGGTGTGCCGGCGCCGCAAGGCAGAGGATTAGCCTACTGGCCACGGCGCCGGCCTAAGACACAATATTTTCAAACTGTCGCTTCTGTGAGTGATGGTCGCGATCACATCCCCAAGGTGGTGGGCTTGTGTTCAGCTGTGAAGATGCCAGTCGGGAAGCCAGCATCCCACAGCAGAGTGCCTGGGCTGGAGTACCAGCCCTGCCCTCCTCCAGTTTCCTGTGGATGTGCACCACAGGGGGCAACAGTGAGGGCTCAAGTACTTGGGTCCCTGCCACCATGTGGAACACTGGGGTGGAGCTCCTGACTCCTGACTTTGACCTGGCCCAGTCTTAGCCCTTGTGGACTTTGGGGGAGAGAACCACTGGATCTCTCTTTCTCTCTCTGCCTCTCAAATAAATGAAAAAAAAAATAAATGATTTAAAAAAAACACAAACAAAACCCCAATGGCTTTTTAGTAGAAATTGAGAAAGAATTGTTAACATTTATATGGAAATGCAAAAGATGTAGGGTAGCCAGAACAATCTTAAAGAATAAGACAAACTTGGTGGAATGATGTCACCAGGCTTCAAAACTTAGTAGAAAAAACTACAGCGGGCAAGATGGCATGGAGCTGGTACCAGGATAAACAAAGACACCCACGGAGCAAAGCAGAGGAGCCAGAGGAAGAATATGCACATGTACCTGAACAGCAGTGCCATAGCGGTGCAACTGAGAAAGGGCACTTTGCTCCAGAAAGTGCTGCCACAGCAACCACATGTCCACATTTTGAAAAGGAGGAAGATGATCGCCCTCTAGCCCAGAAGTGTATGAGAGAGTAAATTCTAGATGGCTAGCAGAACTAAACGTGAAAGGGAAAACGGTGTAACTTTTATAAGAAGGCAAAGGAGAAACTGTGTCTGTCTTTGAATAAGCAAAGATTTCTTATTTATTTATTTATTTGAAAGGCAGAGTTACAGAGAAAGAGAGAGAGAGAGAGAGAGATGCCGCGGACCGGCTCTTGTGGAGTCACCAGACCCGAGGGAGAACGAGGGGCGAAAGCACAGGAGAAACAGGAATCGGTGGGGAAATGACAGACAGACACACACACTTCTTTGAGTATGCTGTTGCTGCAGTTGTCTGCCTGCAGTTTATTGGCGGGAAAACCAGAGTTTATATAGGGAAGCTTACATTGCTGAAGACAAAAGAAATTCCAAGATTACAAAAACTTGTTAAGGCTAATGGGATTACATGATTAACTTTACAAGGGACACAGGGAGACATTGCGGTGATGATTCGCAGTCCTACTTTTAAGAAAAGGTAAAGGTCAGGTTACTAGTTAACCTCTCATTAGGAGAACCTGGGACAGGGGAGTTATCAGATGGTGGTGCTTGTTAGCCCAAGTCCCATATATCACCTATGTAAGATTGAATGTAGCTTTCTCATCCCCATGCTGCCTAAACTTTCTGATAACCCAGAACCTAAATCACACCTCAGCTCTCTAAAGCTCACACCTCAGCTCCTTTGTTTTATCTTGTCTAGGGTGTGCTGTTTCTTGTCAGTGTTTAATGCCTCCTCGTAAATTGCCCTAATGACTGGTGGGCCAAAGTCTAAAGTGTTTTTTGTTGATTTTTGTGAAATGCTTATTGGCACTACTTGACTCCCTTGTTTCTAATCATGGTGCACTTGTCCTAACGCACTACGTGGCATAACTACTAAATACAAAATCACTATTAATGTTGAGACACATTGCTTTATTAACCAGCAGTAATTAGGCCTTCCATTTCTTGTTACGTGCGTGAGCCGAGAGTCTTCACGACTGTTGGCTGCACAGGAACCGCTTGAGGCCACACTTCACGGAGAGTTCTCACCTCAGCCCTGCAGCCTTGGACCCCCAATGTAACATTTTGCTACATGGGTGTCACAACAGCTGTGGGTGCAGCAGAGAGAGAGAGAGAGAGAGAGAGAGAGAGAGGTCTTCCATCTGCTGGTTCACTCCCCAAATGGCCACAATGACCGGGGCTGGGCCAAGCTAAAGGCAAGAGCCAGGAGCTTTTTGCAGGTCTCCCATGTGGGTGCAGGAGGTCAAGCACTTGGGCCATCTTTTGCTGCTTTTCCAGATACATCAGCAGAGATCTGGATTAGAAACTGAACAGGCAGGACTCCAGCAGGCACTGATATGAGATTCTGGGGTTGCAGGAAGCAGCTTTATCTGCTGTGCCACAACACCAGCTCCACAAGGTTTCTTTAACTGAAAACAAAGACACAAAACTTAATAAAATTAACACAGTCAATTGCATTAAATTAATTAAAACACTGAAAAAGAAAGCCATATGGCAGGAAAAGATACTTACAAAACTCTTTTGTCTTACAAGAGTCACATCCAGAATTCAATAAGCATTCCTACAGTAACTGGATTGAAAAACAAACCATGTGATGAGGAAATGGGGCAATAACCTGACACAGTAGTTCACAAAGTGGGACCTCTGACCATCAGAAAACACACGGAACAAGTCGGACATTGCTGCTTATGGAGAAATGCAAAATGCACACACACACACACAAAAAGAAACAACATAGCTCCAAGACAGAGCCTGCAGAAGGACTGAAGGCACACAACACCAAGAGATGGGAAGGATATAGGGCAAAGGGAACTCCCACACACAATGGGCAGAGCCATGGGGTGCAGAGCCACTGGGAAGCTCTAGTAGGATCCATGGCATGAGCAGACGCATGTTGCAGGTCTGGTATGGCTGTGTCTCAGCTTGCCCAATGGGACTGCATACACAGGTGCAGAACGGCCATAGGAGCACCATTCCTGAGGGCCACAGTGAGTCTGTCACCTGCCAACTGCAACATCTGCACAACACGGAAGCGAGCTAGAAACATGCATGATGCTAGGTCCAGACAACGTGGATTCAGAGTGCTGGACACATTCCTAGCCTAGGACCCTGACCACACAAACCTCACACACAGGGAAGAGTGAGGCGCAGCCTCAGGACTTGAAGTAGCACTACAGACGGGTCAGGAGGGGCTGGCAGGAGTTCTTTCTGCTCCATTCCAGGGTCTGGGTGCTGGTAATGGCAGATCATTCACCCCCTGAAAATTTGCTCATGATGGAAGTCTTACATCCAAAGCCAAGGTCGACTTATGGCAAAAGATGCTGTGATAAAAACTGTCAGGGTGCTGGAGAGAGAATTTGGTTAGGGTGGTTGGTCAGGGAGGGCTCCTTAGAGGAAGTGGTCTGCAGCTGAGAGCTGGAGGGAGAAGAGCTTCCCAGGCAGAAGGAACAGCACAGACAAGGCTGTGGGTCTGGACTTGCCTGGAGCAGTGATGTGAGAGGAGTTGATGTCGAGTATCCTGCTCCTGTGTCCAGCAAGTTGGAATGTGCAATTGGTATGGAAAATCAGCAAATAATCTAAAACCAGAATCCCCAACTCTCCAGAAATAATACCACTGGCTAGCAGGCCGTGGTTGTGTCCAGCAAACCTGTCTTGCTTGGTCTTTAGCCATCTTTAGGATTCACCCCTGCACACCCTGGGCTCTGGCTCTCAGCCTCCTCCCCTGTCCCACTAGCAAAGCCAAAAGCTGCATCTGCTGCTTTTTAGCATCAACTATTTCAGTACACAGCAAGGGCTGGCACACCAGGGCCCACAGGCTATTTGGCCTGTTTTTATCACTCCTCACTATTCTGCTACAATGATGGGGGTTGAGTTGTTGCCAAGGAAACCATTAGGGCTGCAGCACCTAAAATCAAGGGATCTGGCCCTTTAAGGAAAAGGTTTGCACACTGGGTCACCCTAACACCCTTTACCTCCATGATCACTGTTTTCTGCATCCACATCAAATCCTAATACACCACGCCTGTGATGCCTTCCCTCCCACATGCACACAAAACACAGGATCCAGAGAAGACCCACACATGCACAGCTACACAAAGCTATCACTCAGCTGAGCAAATCCTGCACTGCAGAACACTGTACTCCGGGTCTGTCTATGTCCAATCAGCCACCATGGATGGGGACCTTATTTCCAGCCAAGTAGTGTGTGACCAGCTGCAAGCCCCAACTTATCACTCAGGAGGCTGAATCCCCCAGTGGTAGACACTGACGTGGACTTGGGCCATCTTCCACTGCTTTCCCAGGACAGAGCAGAGAGCTGGATCCTAAGTGGAGCAGCCAGTCTCGAACTGGCACCCATATGAGATGCTGGTGCCTCAGGTGGAGGATTAACCTACTGCACCACAGGGCTGGCCCCCAAGACTTATTTATCTTTATGAAAGGCAGAATTACAGAGAAGGAAGAGGGGGGATGGGGGGAGAGAGAAAGAGAATCTTCCATCCCCTAGTTCACTCCACAAAGGGTGGCAACAGCTGGGGCTGGGGCAGGCAAAAGCCAGGAACCAGGAGCTTCTTCTGAGTCTCCTGCCAGAAGGGTACTCGAGGTCTTGGGCCATCATCTGTTGCCTCCAAGGTGTGTTAGGAGGGACCTGGGTCAGAAGTGGGGCACCTGGGAGTTGAACCAGTGCTCATATGGGATGCCAGCCGCTGGCTTTAAATTCTATGTTCTTCTCACTACGTCTTATGAAGCTATTAGCATGTGTTATGACACTGCATCAGTCAAAGGCAAACCACGGGCCATCAGCTCTGCTGATCTGCGTGAGCAGGCCAGGGTCACTCTCACAGATATGGGGACACATGCTGCTGGGTGCTCACTGGGTTTCAGACACTGTCCCAAGCATCCAGCATGGATAATATGCAAGGCACCCTGAAGAAGGTGCTACTACTATCCCTATTTCAGAGGTTAGAAGGCAGACTCCCACATGGATCTGTGTGACCACTGCATATGACTCCCTCCCACCCCAGGGAGGAGAGAGTTGGACTCCAAGCAAGCAATTACTGTGTCTGTCTGTCTGTCTTCCCGGCAGCAGGGACCTGCATGATGCAGTCCAAGGAGCCCCGCCACTGCCTCCCCAGGCCCACATGGATCAGGGCACACAGATGCCTTTACCCAAGGTAAGGACAGGCCTGGCAAGCAGGCTCTTCAGCTGGGTCCCAGTGTGAGGAGGGGTGAGGGGACCATCACTAAGCCACTGTGGGACCCTTTTGTTTGCCCACTGGCTCTGTCTGTGGATTCCTCCCATGGTGCCAGAGGGCTCAGGGGGCCTGAAGAATTTGGCCCCCCAACACTCTGCAAAAGTAGAGCCCCCTCCTCCCCTGCTTGCCTGTCTCCCAGCCTGTGTGGAACTCACTACTCATCTAAAAAGAGCCCTTGGGGGAGGGACAACCTCTTCAAGCAGAGGTCTCAGATAAACAGAACACCCAAAGGCAAAAGCTGAGGTCGGGACCTCATCAGATGCCATCCACAAAAACTAACTCAAAGTGCATCGCAGACCAAACCCACGAGTTGGTACAGAAAGGTCTTAGGTAGAAAACATGACAGAAAACTCCAGTCCTGCTAATAGTTCCCCAGATCCGATACCCAAAGCACCAGCAGCCAAGCAAAAGCAGAGTGAGACGCCATCAAATGCAAGTTCATGCACTGCAAAGCAACAATCAATAAAATGAAAAGGCAACCTGTGGAGTGGGCAGACCCATTTGCAATCCCTTTGCTGAGGGGTTACTGCCCAATAAATACAGGAAACTCCTATGGCAGTATAGCAAACAAATGCACTCCATCCTAGGACGAGCAAAGGAGCTGAATGGGCAGGTCTCTGGAGGAGACCAACGCACAGCCAACAGGTGCAGGCAGATGTGCTCAGCATCACCAACCCTCAGGTAGAAGCCCACCAGAACCACACAGAGACTTTGCCTCATGCCAATTAAGACAGCCATCATCACAAGATGCATGAAACACACATGTGGTGCACGGCCATCATAGAAGCCAATAGGGAGGGCCCTCCAAAAATTAAATCTAGAGCCACCATTCGTTCCAGCAACCCCACTCTGGGGTATATTCTGCAAAGTAATTGAAAACAGGATCTCAAAAAAGATACCTGCACTCCTGTGTTTGTAGCAGCATTGCCCAAATGTCCCCTGACCTCAGCTGCCTGCATAGTGGAGTACTATGCAGTCTGAAAAAGGAAGGGAACCCTGGCATTGGTGACTACATGGACAGCTCCCAGGGATGCTGTGCTAATGGGAACAGCCAGGTGCACCTGCTGCATGAAGAGACCGCACAGATGAGGACTCTAACCATGCTCAGGGAAGCATACAGGAAGAGCAGTGCTAGGGCAAGCAGGGGTGGGAGCCCACAGGCATGTTTCAGTCACACAAAGTGCGTAAGTCCTGGAGCTCCACACCTGTGGTTACGACCTGGGTTGCACGCCAGGAATTCACTAGGAGGGGAGAGCTCTGGTTAGGTTTTCATGTTGACAATAAAGAAGGCGGGAGGAAACTAGCAGATCATGGCAGCTATAGGCTCAGACTGCAGCTGCTGTGCCTGGGGACTTGTACTTGGGACTAGGGCAGTCTAAAGCCCTCATCCACAGTGCTGGCCTGGGCACAGGCTTCATTAGGATTTAACCAGGTTTGGATTTCACCAGCCTTGCCCTGAGTTCCAAGACCCAGTCCAGAGCCCACATCACTGCCCAATCCCCAGTGGCTGCACTCTTCCTCTTGCTGTCAGCTCATGAGTGGGGTAGGGCTGGTGAAGGCAGACCCTCATGCCCCAGGCTGACACTACAGCAGGTGGCACCTGGGTGTCACAGTCACCAGCCCTGAGGGTATGGGGGTGCATACCAGGTGCACAGGAGGCTGGCGCACCATGACACAGAGCTCTACTGGACACTGGGCTACATCTAGAAGCTGTACCTGTGAGCATGGCCCGGGGGTGGCACCTCAGGGCTTTACCTGGAGCTGGGTCTCACCCTCTCTACATCATCCCCCACTCAGGCCCCACCCAGACCCTGCCCAGGGTCTGCCCATGCCCTACCCAGGCTCTGCCCAGGCCCTGCCCGGGCTCTCTTAACAACTGCTTCTTTTGAGACCATCTTTTCAGCCTCTCCAGGTAAGTGAGGATGTGTAGTATTTGTCTCCCTATGTCTTAAGGCTGAGTCAAATTGTCTTTTTGAATTAAAAAAAATAGTTGAAAGGCAGAGCCAGAGAGAGAGAAACAGAGAGAAAGATCTTCCACCTACAGGGTCACTCCTCAAATGCCCACAACAGCCAAGAATGAAACCAAGAGCTGGGAACCCCATCCAGGTCTCCCACGGGAGCAGCACCCAAGTGCTTGAGCCATCACCTGCTGTCTTCCAAAGTGTGCATGTGCAGGAAGCTGGAAACAGAAGTGGAATCAGGACCTGAGCCCAGATATTTCAATAGGGGGATGTGGGAGCCCACGTGGCATCTAAACCGCTGCCCCACTTTCCCCTCTGTGCTATTCGAGCTCTGAGCCAGAACTCAGCTAAGCTGCTCCTTCACCCCGGACCCACAGACACCAGAAGCTAATGCACATTTGTTGGTTTAGCTATTAAGCTTTGGGGTGATTTGGCACATGGCAGGCTAGTTCCTGCCAATGCAGTGTGACTGGAGTCTGAGCCACTTCCAGGGCCCCATGGCTAAGCTCCAGTCTCTCCCCCTTCCCAGGATATGGAAGAGGTACTTGCACACTCATGGTCATAGCAGCATTATTTACAGGAGCAGGAAGCTGGGTGCCACCCAAGAGTCCATCCATGGACAAGTGGAGAAACACAGCGTGGTCCATCCACGTGAAGGATGGAGATTATAGAGGGCAGAGATGCTGACAGCCTGGGGGACCTGGAGAAAGAACAGTGTGCAGGGGGAGATGAGAAGGTCACAGAGCAACCAATGCCAGACGGCTCCACTTGTATGAGGTGCAAAGAGCAGACAGATGTGTGGACAGCCAGGAGAACTGTGGCTGCCAGGGCCCACAGGGGCAGGTTGGTGTTTCACTGGAGTGCAGCTTCCACTCAGGAGGACAGGTAAGCACTGGAGGAGGATGGCGGTGCTGGGTTCACAACCATGTGAACTTAATGCCTCCAAATCATATACCTGGGTGAGGTTAAAGCTATGTTGTGTGTATTTTAGCACACACACACACACACACACACAAAGCTCACTCCTCTCCACCCAGCCAAGCTGCTGCTGAGAGATGAGTCAAATCAGTTGCCTCTTTGTGAGGCAGAGCCTTGCTGTGAACCAAAGGAGCAAAACACCTGTTTGGCATCGAGGCCAAGCAGTAAGGAACCGGAGCCCAAAGCAATGGGTCAGTCAGTTCATTTCTCTCGCATGTCATCTGCTGTCCCAGTGACTCTGGTCCGCACAATCATCCAGGGACCCAGGCTCCTTTCATGCACTCTGCCATCCTCAGGGTGTTTTCCATGCCCTTGTGCCCCAAGATGCCTTGGAACCACATCCAGGTTCAGTGGCAGGGCAGAGAGATGAGGGAAGAAGAGAGAAGCAGAGGTATGCTTTCTCCCTCTAGGACTTCATGTTGGGTCTCTGTCCTGGAAGTGCCTGGTGGGCATATTATCAGTCCCCTGCAACCTTGGCAGGATTCCATCTGTCTTCTCTCATTCCAAGCAGCCCCAGGGATTCCCAACTGAGCTCTTGGCAGCCCCACGTGTGACAGACTGCAGCAAAGGGAGCCCCTGGGTTCCTTCCCTTCAAGGAAGTCCATCTGTCAAACATGTGCACAAAGTTTGGCACAGGTAAGAATAAGCCTCAGCTGTGTTAAGGCACTGAGCCTGCAGGTACTGTCTGTTACAGCTGCCAGCAGCATCTTAACACAGTCTTATGCCTGGAACTTGGGAGGCCAGGTGACATGAGAAGGGTGAGTGACCGGGCATGGGAAAGGTGGCTATGGTGCCAACAGACTCCAGTTCAAAGTCTCTAAACCCATCCACAACCACGTGGACTCTTCCAGTTCCCAAAGGCTTGGTTTCCTTAAATAGAAACTGTAGGTCATGGGATTACAAGGCACTCTGTTTGCAGGGTGGACTCAGCAAGGGAGTCCACAAGAGAAAGATCTGCTTGGGACAGTGACAGACCTGTACATTTGCCGTTCTCCAAGGAGGAGGACAGATGGGCAGTTAGAAGTGGGCACAGCATATCAGAACATACAGCTTGAGGGGAAGCAAATGGCCCACACCAGAGGTGTCCAGTCTCTGAGTCACGGCTAAATGTCAAGTCCATCAGATCTGGACTTGGCGCTGTCACAGATGAATGCCCAGTTTTCATCAGAGTTGAACTTGGTGCTGTCACGGATGAATGCCCAGTGGCCAGGAGACCTGGACTCTGCAGTGTCATGGCCGAATGCCCACAGTCCATCAGACCTGGACTTGGCACTGTCTTCCATCTCACACCTGATCCAGCCAGAGACTTAGTTGATTAGCATCTGGGATCTCAAGTGTTTGCACCATGAACTTGCCTTGCTTCCAATTCAGCTCTCCACTGACGCATCTGGGAGGGTAGTAGATAATGGTCTGAGTGCTTGGGCCCTGCCACCCATGTGGGAGACCTAGATGGAGTTCTGGGCTCCTAGCTTGAACTGACCCAGACTTGGCTGCTGCAGTCATTTGGGGAGTGAACCAGCAGATGGAAGCCCTCTCTCTGTGCCTGTCCCTCTCTGTCACTCTGCTTTTCAAATAAATAAAGAAATATTAAAAAAATAAAGAGGAAGAAGAAGAGACCCACTCTGCATGTGCACAAGAAGAGACCAAGACACAGCAAGAAGATGGCCTTTTGGAAGGCAAGGAGAGGCCTCGGCAGAAACCAGTGCTGCCAGTGCCCTGATCCTGGATGTGCAGTGTCTGGAAATGTGAGAAAATAAATCTGTAGCTTGAGGCCACCCGTGGCAGATTCAGTGCATCCTCCTGTGATTCAGGTGACATTTTTCATCAGTGGACATGGAGCTGGCACCACTGCAGGACAGGACAGTGCATTGAGATCTGAGCTGGTTGCTCAGGAGTGAGATGACACACACATGCCTGCCGTTTGCTGCACAACTCACAGAAGTGCTGCTGCTGCTCCACACACTGTCCTCTTCTCTGCCTAGCCTCTTGGGCATGAGCACCTTTGACCCTGCTGTGGGCCCCAAAGTCATCACCAGACCCTCCTGCATGGTCATCCCCACACTTCTCTATACCTACAATGGCAGTCAGGATTCAATGAGGGGGCTGGTGCTGTGGCGCAGGCGGTTAAAGCCCCAGCATCCGATATGGGCACTGGTTTGAGTCCTGGCTGCTTCTCTTCTGATTCAGCTCTCTGCTATGGCCTGAGAAAGCAGTAGAAGATGTCCCAAGTCCTTGGGCCCCTGCACCCACATGGAAGAATCAGAAGAAGCTTGGCCACTGGCTTTGGATTGGCATAGCTCTGGCAGTAGCAGTCATTTGGGGAGTGAGTCAGCAGATGGAAAACCTCTCTTTCTCTGGCTCTACCTCACTCTGTAACTCTGTCTTTCAAATAAATAGAATAAATCTTTTTAAAAAAAAGATTCAATGAGAGCAGGCCAGTGTTGTGGTACAGCTGGTAAAGCCACCGCCTGTGATGCCAGCATCCCATATGAGCACTGTTCAAGTCCTTGCTGCTCTACTTCCTATCCAGCTCCCTGCTAGTGCCTGAGAAAGTATCAGAGGATGGTCCAGATGCTTGGGACCCTGCACCCACGTGGGAGACCCAGATGAAGCTATGGCTCCTGACCCATTTCAGCAACTTGGGGATTGAATCAGCGATGGAAGATAAATGAATTTCAAATAAATTGACCTTAAAAAAAGATGCAAAGAGACAAAGGCTGGATGCTTACTCAAGTAGCTGGGACTCAAACCTGCACTCCAGTAAAGGAGGCCTGCAGCAGCTTAACCCACTTTGCCACAATGCCGGGCCGAGACATTAGCCATGCAGGATTCTGGCCTCACCCACCTGACCTCACTGAACTTCATGACTGCTTTCAAGGTCCTATCTTCATATATTAATGTGGGGGGTGAAAACTTTAACACAGAAATTAAAGAAAAAAGATTCATTTATTTAATTGAAAGACAGAGTTAAAGAACGAGAGAGAGGAAGAGACGGGAAGATCATCCATCCACTGGCTCACTTTCCACAGGGCTGCAGTGGCCAGAGATGGCCCAGGCTGCAGCCAGGAGCCAGGAGCTCCCTTGGGTCTCCCACGTGGGTGCAGGGGCCCAAGCACTTGGGCCATCTTCCACTGCTTTCCCAGGCCATGGCAGAGATCTGGATCAGAACTGGAGCAGCCAGGACTGGAACCGGTGCCCATATGGGATGCTGGTGGTGCAGGCGGTGGGTTTACCTAATATGCCACAGCACCAGCCCCCTCTCATTGTGTCTTAACCAACTGTGCCACAGCACTGGCCCTTCAGCTCAGGAATTTTAAGGAGACACAATTGTGACAGTAATTTAAAGTGTTCTAGGAGCCACATTAAAAAAAAAGAAAGAAAAAGATTAATTTTACCAAATTTTACATGACCTAATACAGCCAAAAGGTTATCATTTGCAACATGTACTTGGAATTAAAAATACTGATGAGATTTTTTTTAACTATGAAGTCCTCAGAATCCAGGATGTGCCTTAGGCATCTCAGTCATGCTCGGTCACACTGAGGAAATGCATGGTGCTTGGGCTGCCCGGTCAGGTAGCAGACCTAGGCAGGGGGCTCCCCCAAGCCCACCAGGCACTGCCACCCCTTCCCTTCCCCACCTGAATGTCTGCTCAGACATCAGGAGCTTTGCACAGACATCAACTCCTCCCTGAAGTCTCTGGATGCCCCCAGGAGGGCTCTCCATTCCCCTGTGTTGCCCCAGGGCCTTGTACCAACCTCTCCTTTGGCACCTGCCACCCTGACAAGCCAAGGCAACTTTTGAGCCCCCAGCACCACCCAAGGAACACTGCACAGCCCAGGGTTGAGCTCACTGACAGCTGGTGGGTTTTTGGGCAATTGTGTGGCTGTGTCCAGTATGAGGATGTCAGATCACCAGGAAAATGTCCCCATTCAACATTGTGTGTGTGTGCACATGCGTGCATGTGGAAATGTGTGTGTGCTGGGGGGGTCAGGGGAAAGCTCATGGCTCAAGTGTCACTGTCATCAGAGTACTTGAACCCAACAACCATGATGTGGGGCCATGGGTGTCATCGTCATTCAGGTTCTGGTTCAGGGTCCTCTCTAGGAAATGCTTCCTGCAGCCACCCTGGTACACAGGGACCCTCACTCCACTTACACTTTCCCTGATTTCCATCACCCTTGGGGTCAAATGTGATTCAAAATTATGGGAAATTTCAAACTTAAATAATTCATAAGCTTTAAATAGACTTTATTACAGGATATTACCATCTTTTTTCTACTGCTGGTCACTGCTGTTAATTTCCTACTGCACCTAATTTATAGATTTGATTTTATTGTAGGTAATGGACGACAGGAAAGAGAGGGCTTGGCACCTGTGGTTTCATTTGCCTGCTGGGGGCCTCAGTGCAGAGTCCTCCTGGATAAGGAGGACTATGCACAGCTCCAGGACACTGCACACCAGGGCCACGGGATGACACAGTCACCACGAAACTCACGACTTCCCTGGGGTGGAGGAGTGTGAGGACTCCATGCACACAAGCCCAGGGACCCCTGGAGTCCAGCAGCACAGGTTGTCTGGCAGAGCCAGTGTTCTTGCAAGCCTTTCCCACAGGCCAGCACACATATCTGTGACATTCCACTGGCTCTGGGCATTAGGTCAGGACACAGGGAAGACCAGACTTAACACGGGGAGATGCAGAACGTAAGGCACCGTATGGTCCCACACAGGCATTGCCCACTTAGAGAGGATGGCAGCTTGGAGGCCCATTCCAGGAGTCAGAGGAAGCTGCGGCAGGCCCCAGGTGAGGCCTCTGCTTCCAGGTGGGCAGCCTGGACAGCGGCATCAAGTTCTGCACACGTGTCCCTCAGACAGGAAGAAGACATCAACTTCCTCCTCTGTCCACTCCTTTTCCACCAGAGCAAGCAGGCAAAGACAAGGCCTTCTGGGTAAATCTATGGGAAGGCACTGAAGCCAGAGCCTGCATCAGGGATGCAGAGCCTAAGTCAGGAACCCGAGCTGAATTCTGGCTCTGCTGCGTGATACTGGACAGGCTGCTCAGCCTCTCTGAGTTTATAGACAGCAGTTCCCCCCCCACACACACACCCCATGGTGTGCACAGTGCTCTGAGCACAGCCTGCCATCTGTGCATCAGTCAGCCCTGGCTGTGGAACAACCATGAGTACATGGCTCGCCCCAGAAACTGTGGCTTGGGCAGTGCAGCCCTGCTCCGGGCCATGGGCCTGAGGCTCTGCCATGGTGGCTCTGCTCCACACTGGGAGTCTGAGGTTTGGCTGGGGCTGCCCTTTCTTCTCTCCTTCAGGGTCCCAGGCTGGGAGGGTAGCAGTGTGATGAGATGACATCAGCAGACGAGATGACAAGTTCTATGCAAGCACGCTTCAAACTCTGATCGGCCATAGTGAGTCACACTGGAAAGCCTGGAGTCCATGGCTGGATAAGTCCACTCTGCCTGCTGCAGGGCCACAGCAAGCATGAGGCTGTGGAACAGGATTATGAAGGACCACAGAGTCAGCACCAGGAATTCAGACTCCTTTCATGCACAAGAATCACTAACCATTGTGCTCATTCATGCAAACATCTCAATGGAAAAACAGGGAATTCTTGCAGTATTCTCTCTCTCTCTCTTTCTCTCTCTCTCTCTTTCCCCTCCCTCTCTCTCACTTTCTCTTTGAAAAGAAATGACTGAGCAGACTGGCATTGTGGCACAGTGGATAAAGCTGACACCTGTGCTGCTGGTATCCCCTGTGGGTGCTGGTTTCAGCCCTGGCTGCTCCTCTTCCAACCCAGATCCCTGCTCAGAGCCTGGGAAAGCAGCCAAAGATGGCCCAAATGCTTGAGCCCTGCAACTCACATGGGAGGCCCTGATGGAGTGTGTGGCTCCTGGTTTTGGCCTGGGTAGCCATTTAGGAGAGAACCAGTGGGTGGAAGACATCTCTCTTAAACTCTGCCTTTCAAATAAATAAACAAATCTTTTTTTTTTTTGACAGGCAGAGTGGACAGTGAGAGAGAGAGAGAGAGAGAGGTCTTCCTTTTGCCGTTTGTTCACTCTCCAATGGCCGCCGCAGTTGATGCGCTGCACTGATCTGAAGGCAGGAGACAGGTGCTTCTCCCGGTCTCCCATGCGGGTACAGGGCCAAGGACTTGGGCCATCCTCCACTGCCCTCCCGGGCCATAGCAGAGAGTGGCCCTGAAGAGGGGCAACTGGGACAGAATCCAGCACCCCGAACGGGACTAGAACCCGGTGTACCAGAGCCGTAAGGTGGAGGATTAGCCTGTTGAGCCAAGGTGTCAGCTTAAATAAACAAATCTTGTCTTCTCTGATTAACAGATGAAGAACAACTATGAGAGAGAGGGAGAGAGAGAGAGGGAGAGAGAGAGAGAGAGAAGGAGAGAAAGGGAAGGGAAATGCCTGAGGCAGAAGCCAGCAGCTGGAGGGCTTGGGAGCCTGACTCTGCCAGAACAGGCCGCCCCCCTTCCACCACCACCTGGCCTTCCTGGTAAGGTTGGCACCCAGCACCAGCAGCAGGGCACTAAGGGAAGCAGTGCTTCTACAGACAATGGGCCAGGCAGTTCTGAATCTACCACATGCAGATCGCAAGGTGAGTCCTTCCTCCTGTACCCATTGGCGATCAGCCTGGGAGTTGAGAGGGTGGGAAATTGCTGCAGAGTTCGGCAAGATCCTGGGCATCCAACAAGGCTTCATCGATGAAGCCATGGCTGAGAAGCAAAGGGGAGCCTTCGAGGAGGGAAGGTGACCAGCACAAGATACGCTGGCGACACCCAGAACAGACTTTGTGACGCTAGGTCCGGGGGTGGGAATGTCAGCCCCCAGGCTGTACATGCTCTACCAAGGCAATAAGTTAATGCAGGAGATATATATATATATATATATATATGGTGGTAGGCAGAGTCTCTTTCTTTTTCAGATTTATTTATTTATTTGAAAGGCAGAGTTACAGAGAGAGAAGGAGAGACAGAGATTTTCCATCTGCTAGTTCACTCTCCAGGTGGCCTCAATAGCCAGGGCTGGGCCAGGCTGAAGCAGGAGCCAAGAGCTTCTTCTGGGCCTCCCATGTGGGTATAGGGACTCAAGCAGCTGGATCACTTCCCATTGCTTTTCCCAGGCACATTAGCAGGGACCTGGATCAGAAGTGGTGCTGAGGGGACACGAACTGGTGCTCAAGTGGGATGCTGTCATCACAAGCAGTGGCTTTACCTGCTATGCCACAATGCTGGTCCCCAGGCTAATTTTTAAATTGATAATTCTGTATGGCTTGTGAATTATGTTCTAAATATCCGAATGGCCCTTGAAACAAAAAAAGGTTCTCACCCCTGCTCTAGATTTAAGTCATAAGGTTGAGGCTCGGTGGAGGTGGGCAGGGCTTGCTCATCCATGTGCAGGTTAAGGGGTCTTTGCTTCTGTCTGGGCTGGCCCGTGGGAGCCTCAGCAGGGCCACGTCTGCTCTGTGCATATCTCGTTTTCCTCCTAGCCCAGCAGGCTGACCGGGGAGCATCCTTCTCAGGCCAAGGGTTGCACCGAGCACCCATCTGGCCTGCTTCATTGGAGTGGCCAGAACAAGTCACCTGGCTGAACTTGGTTGTGGGGAGGTCCCTGCTGAGTCACCTGGGAAGGGCAAAGACCTGGGACTGGGGCCACTGTTGTGACGCAGCTGGCATCCCATAGGAGGCCTATTCGAATCCTGGGTGTTTCCCTTCCAATGTAGCTCCCTGCTAATGTGCCTTGGAAAGTTCCAGATGACAGCCCAATATTTGGGCCCCTGAACCCACTTGGGTGGCCCCTCACCCACACACCAGCTCCTAGGTCAAGGGAGACATGACTCGTCAGTGTCACTCAAGTGTCACTTAGCCCCTTCCTCCTCTGCCTCCCACATCTAAGTCACCAACATGTCTTGCCAGGACCCCGGCTGCCGTCTCTTCACCACTCTCCACCCCCACCCCCACCTGTAACCCTGTTCCTGCTCATGTCACCTTCTGCTAAAATCCCCTCCCCGTCAGGCACCCAGCTCCCACGTTGTGCTTTCCACACCCAATCCCAGGGTCACCTGTGACCTCCAGCACCATCCCATGCACTCCTGCTGCACTCCCTGCAGGCTGCCCCATCAGCCCCTTGCTCAGGCAGCCCCTCCCACCCTGACCTCCCCAGTGAGGTCAGGATCCTTCCTTGAGAAGCTCACCTAGCACAGGGGCTTTGCCAGGCTGCATCTCCCACAATCTCTATCTCATTATCACACAACTGCTTGCTTCATGCCTACCTCCTGCACTGCCCTGCAGTGGTGGCCTGCATACCAGCTGGGGAGTATGGCATTTACCAGTGCTGTTGGCAGATCCCCGGGCTGTAAATGCAACTTCCAGAGCAGAGTTCACGGTACCAGTACAGGTGGCTCACAGAAGTCACTGAAGAGGTAATAATTCCCTCTCAGGAGCTAGTGTGAGCTGGTTCTGGCACTGCCCCAGGCAAGCTGGGCACCAGGAACTGCTCCCTAGTGACCAACATCTATGCTGGAAAATAATTCAAGAGCCAGAAGTATCTGGCGAGTGAAAGAGCAAAGCTGATGTTTAAATGGGCAACTGCTCTTTCCAGAAGGTGAAAGACCCCAAGAAAGGAAGGCGGGACTCCAGACATGGCTGCTCGCTGGACACTTCATCTGTAGTGTAGACCAACATGTCTGTATCATGCACAGATCCAGCGCTTTACAAATGCTAATCCACTTAACTCTCCTAAGAAGTAGAAGGCAGATGTGATCAGTGTCAGCAGATACTTAGACCTAAGTGACTGGGAAGGGGCCACCCCCCCCCCACCCAGCAGTGGGTCAGTGAAGCTGAGGCCCCTGCTGTCTGCCAGGACCCACCCAGGACCACCTGCTCTGCAGTTTAGTGGATAAAATGGGAGCTCAGCAGCTGAGAAGTCTAGTTTCCAGTCACATGTGCCAAGAGCATGAAGGCATGCAACTCCTAGGTATCAAGCACAAAAGTCAGTCATGAGCATCACGGCTCCTCGTCCCTTAGGGCTAAAAGCCCTGCACCAGGAAGATAGGGAGCCTTGTGCTTTACTCTCCCTGTCTTTATCTCTCCAAGCCATAAATCACTACTTTATCAGTGCAAAGGAACCATGGCAGGCCTGGCAGGTGCTGGTGACATTGGCATGCCCATTTTTCAGATAAGGAAACTGAGACTCAGAGATATGAGGTGATTTGTGAAGCTGGCTGAGCCTGCCAGTGTGACTGTATGTGACCTGGAGTGAGCCACATGTGCCACCTGTGTCCCAGCCCAGCAGAAGCACCCACAGATACTGGCATGGGCTCTTGAGGCTACCACACCTCCCACAAAGAAAGGGTAACATGGGAAGGCCCAGAGACAACGCACAGCCTTAGTGGAGGGGATACAGGCTCTTCTGGGTCAGGACAGAGCAAGAAGACGCAGGCTTTTCAACAGCCCTGAAATTAGCCAGAGGAGAGGCCCTAAATACAGATTTACTGAATTCAGATCAGAGCAGGGTGACCTGTCTGACTTCATACAGAAGAGGAAGAGACCATGGCATCAGTCTCCCTATGGTGCTCTCCCTGGCATGGAGTCTCATGCCACCTCCATGATGACCCAGAGATGCTCACTTGAAGGCAATGAGGAACCCCCAGCTCAGAGAAGCCCGAGCTGCACCAAAGGCCATAGCGCCACGTAGTGGCAGGACAAAGCCTGCTCCCATGCCAACTGGGGCCAACCAGGAGCCCTCACACTGCCTCAGTCGCCTTTCCCATGCAGTCTCATAGAATTCCTGCTGCTCAGTACAGTCAGTGCCTGGAGATCAGCACGCTGAGCCCCAGTGCAAAGTGAAGCTGTGATCAGATCGCACTCAGCCATACATGGGGTCAGGCATGATGGCCACTACAGCAACAGCAAAGTTCAGAAACCTGACTCTAACTTTGGATGGGGCTGGTCACCGAATGGCTGGCTTCTAGCTGCTGCAGACCTACTGTGTGCCTACCGCAGGCCTACTGCATGCAGGGACCGCCAAGAATGAAGGTGAATTCTCTTTACCACCACTCTCTATGCAGCATTGAGGATCACCAGGAAGATGAAAATACCAGTGTTTTAGCATAGGAGAAAAACACCAACTTAGAGGGAATGGCTGGGAGATTGTTGGTGGGGGAGGGTTACTGTTGAGGTCAGCAGTTTGGTTCTCCCCTTCACAGAAAGGTGAACAAAGGAATGCTTTGATGCCACACTATGACGTCCCACCCCCTTCCCTGTGAGTGTCACAACAAAGTGACAGGTGTTCATGGAGTACCTGCTGAGACTTGGAAGACAGGAACCCAGTGCACAGGTGAGTGGCTTGAGGCCATGGAGGTGATTCCGTGTCTGAATGAATTCTGATTACCCCCACCCTCCACAAGCTGCAGGATCAGCCTGGGCAGCACATAGGGACAGAGGCTTAGGGGCCACCGCTTTTATCTGGCTTCTTCAAGGCATGAGGATGGCCAAGCTTACATGCTAAAAGGAGAGGCAGAGGAGCAGGGGGCAGACAGCTGCTTAGGCTCTAGGCCAGGGGAGTTCCAAGTAGGAAAAGGAGGAACTAGGGATGCAGAGTCACCTGGAGGTCGGGCAGGGTGTGGGTGGAAAGGGGACAGCAGGGTTTGCTGAATTAAGAGGGCTCCCAGCCCTCACTGACAGCATTTCCAGAGGAGTGGAGGGGGTGGGCGCAAGATTGCCGTGTGCTGATGATTGAAAGGGAGGTGGAGACAGGGCCAGCAGTCAATTTACTCTTTTAAGAAACATGCCGGGGTGGGGGTGGGGGACTTGAACACTTGTGAGCTAGCATGCAAGGGGGCCTGAAGGCAGGCAGGGGTCTCTCTCTGAAGGCACCCAGTGAGGGCCCCGGGGACAGAGGGAGGACTCCCCCGGCTCCTGTGCTGGGTGGGGTGGGGGGGACTGTGACACAACAGAGGCAGCTGGCGGCAGCTCTGACAGTGCTCCCTCTCCTCGCTGCTGCCCTCTCCACGTGCAGATTTACCGAGCACGTCCTAAGTGTTGCGGCTGAAGCATGAGTACAGCATCCTTAGAGCTGAGCGGCAGGAGAAACATAACACAGATCACACACTGCACGGTGACACCCATGAAGTACTGGATAGGCCCTTGAGTAACGTTTCCCGTCCTCAAGCCCCTCCTGCAAAGACCAAAACGCATGGGAAAGACACCATCAGTGTTCCCTTTGGCAGACCGGGAAACCGGGGCTCAGAGAGGTCAGATGCGCCTGTGAGACTGCAGTTAGGTGCACCTGTCCCCAGAGGCTGTTCCAACTCGCTGTTTAGGAACTGAGCTGCCCCAGCCTGCAGTGTCTCAGGGTCAGAGCCATAGCATCACCTGGGAACCCCCCCGCCCCCATCTACCAGCCCCGCAGGTGTTTGCCTTCTGGGATCTGGCCTATGCCCTACCCCTGAACCGGCGCTTTCAATCTCGCCCTAAGAGGCCGGTGGGTAGGAGCGCGGGAAGAGTGGGCCTGCGCTGCTCTGCAGGCCTAGCAGGGCTGAGGCTGCATGGACGCCCCAAGGGCCGGTCCACCGCGCCGCGTCCCCAGTCCTGTCTCCGCACTGGCCCAGCCCGGTCTGGTCCCCAGCTCCGCCCCCTGCCTCCTCCTCCCGCCCACTCGGGCCTCCTGAAAAGCCAGCCCACCCGGGGCGGTGGCGCAGAGCTGGACCGTGGAGATCATCAGGCAACGTGGCGCTTCCCTTACCTGTGCTACAAGAACGGAGGCGGTGAGGCGACACGTGATGCGCGGCGGGTGGGGCCACTGAGGGCGGGGAGCCAGGGGACAAGCATGGGACGGTGACCCAAGAGCTTGAACTCGGCCCACCTGTGCCTGGGCGCGCCCCTGGGCCTGGCCCACCTGTTTCAGCGCGCGTGGGCACAGGCCTCTTGGCGTCCAAGCTTGCCACCCGCCGGGCGAACGACACATTCTGTGTGGAGCGCGAGGTACGAAGGGCGACGGGGACGAGGAGAACTAGTGCTTTCGGGTCGGCCCTCAGGGGACGACCCCTGGGCAAGGGACGCTGTCCACTGCGTGTTGGTGCAAACTTCGCATGCTTCCCGAGTGCTGGGTGTTGCGTGGAGCAGCTAGCTGGCAGGGACTGCTCGCGGCCAGCCTTGTGCGCAGCAGCCGGTCCCTTCGGTGGGTGAGGGAAACGAGGGTCGGAGAAGTCGAAGGGGACACTGAGGCCCAGGGTACCTTCTTGCCCTCCCCGGGGTTGGCCCTGCCAGGAAGACCCTTCCCAGGCCTTGGCGCTTGAGGTCTCCCCTGTGGAGGAATTGGCGCCTAGCAGTTTCTTATCCTGGACCCCATCTGATGTGGACATGATGCGTGGAGGTTGCCGGACTGGGGGGTGGGTGGGGGCGGCAGGACGGCGAGGGGAGCCGCGTGGTGGCTGCACCTCGGTTGGCACCAGACGCTTCCGGGAATATGTAGGTCCCCGGCTCACCGCACGGGGCTTGTGACCCAAGGACCCCCCTTCAGGGGCCATGCGCACGGTCAGCAGGGCAGCCTGGCGGGTCCGAGGGCCAGACATCTGGTGCTAACCTTGGAATATTCAGAAATAAGAGAAACTGAAACCCAAAGAGAAAGGGCAGATTTCTCCTGGCCTAATGTCCAGGGATCCAGATTTTGATTTGACTTGTCCATCACTCATTTCCCTCAAGTATTCATGTATTGGAAATCTGTTCCCCAGTATGCTTGTGTTCAGAACTGGTGAAACAGAAAGTGGTAGGGTCTAGTACAAGATTGTCTGGGGCCCCTGACCTTGGAAGGGATTAGTGGGACCCTCATTAGTTCCCTCTGCAGTGAGTTACTCTAGGCAAGCGAGCTGCCCCTCCCTGCTCCATGGCTTCCTGTGTTGCTATGTCACCCCCTGGGTTGCACTCTCCCTTCACCAGAGGCTGAACAGATGGGGCCACCTTACCTTGTGCTTTTGACCCCCAAAATTGTGAGCTAAATAAACCCTTTCTTTATAAGCCCCTGCTTCAAGTATTTTGCCATAGTGGTGGAGATAGGCTAGTACATTATGCCAGCCACATCCACACAACCCATTCCAGCAAAGGCCCCACCAGCCTACCTGTGTCTCCTCAGAACTCCCCAGGCTCTACCATGCTGTTTTGGCTCTCCTGAAAAGTGTTTGCTGTAATCACGTGTGCTGCCACCAGAGGGCACCTGACTCACTGGTGGCAGGAGGGCTGCAAAAAACCAGATTCACCTTCCCCACTCTCAAGGCAAAATATGCCTTCGTCCCATGTCTCCCTCTCCTTACAGTTCACCAAATGAAAGCTTCCCATCTGAGGTGAGAAATCCTCTTAGGAGGCTAATAGCAAGTAGATACAGCAACAAGCATAATGATTTAATTCTTCATGGGTGGCCAAACAGGCTGCTGTTTATCCATGTCTTGACAGACCATTAAGAAGAGCTGCCAGATTGCTGTTGCCCCATAAGTGGTCATGCCGCCATCCACTTTGATAAGTAAATGGGTTGCTCTCACGGAGAAATTCCACACAAGTCACATTTTGGGAAAAATATGAGGCAAGAATTTGCACATCTCACTTCTTGCTCCTCCCTTTTCTGAAGTCTGTTTCTGCCATCACAAGGATGATCTCCTAGCTCATAACCTATCTCCTGGAGGTTCTGTCTTCACAATCAGCTAAACCCAGGCTCAAGGAACCTACTGGCCTTCTTTATTTCCAGTTAGTAGGTATGGGTCCTCAGGACACTGACCCTGAGGGTTGGTTCTGGGTCAGGCTTTCAGGGAGCGATTCAGGGGCACTCCTGTGGTTTGAGCTTTCCCTTAGAAGTCTGGGAAGAAGGAGTGTAGCCTGAGTTTGTCAAGGCAGCCCTTGGAGGGCACAGGACCCCTGGTCAGAGAGGTGGTCCCAGAGCCCAAGTAAGAAAATGAGCATGATGTGTAAGCAGTGCAGTCTGTAAACCTCTTAGGGCCTCTCCCACCCTCACTTTGAAACATCTCAAACTCAGTGCATTCCCTCTCCAATAGTCTACTTCCCCAAAGACACCTTTCCCTAGAGGAGTCTGACTACAAAGGAACAGTCAAGAAATTATTCTAGAAATTATACTAGAATTTTCACAGAGAGGTGAAAGAGATTGCTCTGCTTGTCTCTGCAAAACTTCTGTAGGATACTCTATTTTTAAATATTTATTTTATTTATTTGTAACATAGAGTTACACAGACACACACAGAGTGTGAGAGAGTTCTTCCATGCCCTGGTTCACTCCCCAAATGGCCACAATGGCCAGGGCTGGGCCAGGCTGAAGCCAGGAGCCAGGAGCCAGGAGCCAGGAGCTACTTCCAGGTCTCCCACTAGGTGCAATGCCCCAAGAACCAGGAGCATCACCAGAAATATGGATTGGAAGTAGAGCATCCAGACCTTGAACCATCACTCATATGGGGTGCCAGTTTAACATGCAGCGGCTTAACTCACTACACCACAATACCAGTACCTGTAAAATACTTTTTAAGGTGTGGACATTGTGGGGCTATAGAATAAGCTGTCACTTGGCAGGGAAGATTCCAGTTCTGGCACCAACACTTCCCATCCACCTTATGCTAATATGCTCTGGAAGGCAATGGATAATGAACCAATTACTTTGGCTCCTACCACTCATGTGGGAGACAACCCAGATTGAGTTCTTGCCTCCTGGCTTTTACCTGACCCAGCCTAGGCTATTTTGAGGTATGAACCAATAAATGGATGATCTCCCTCTCAGCCTCTGATTGCCCCCTCCTTTTAATTTGTCTTTTAAATAAATAGATCTTTTAAAAATATCTTTTAATATCTCTACTTATTCTCACAATTCCTTTCCTCTTCCTGGAGATTCCTCTGTTTCCTCCTTGTCCTGTGCAGCCCCATTGGCTCCCTCTGGCTCAGAGGCCTCACATAACTCCTCCATGGGCTGGAGGGATCCATCTGATTCTGAAAGCAGCTCATGTTCACCACCATAGTTTGTGCTATCCCTGTCCCAGAACTGGGTCACACGTACAGATGGAGATATTCTTCATGGTCATGGATTGGAGATTTCCCTGCCCTGGGATAGAGTCCTCCCTGAGGGAAAAAATATTTTTATGATTATGCAGTGCATACCATTACTCTTTACCCACATGCAATGAAACACCTAAAAGTGGTCTACCTCCTGTAAAGGCAAGCTATTTCCTTTGCCCAATGCCACCATACTGTGGCAGTAAATTACTTGGAAAATTTCACTTACACTGAGACATAAATGGACTCTTGACCTTAGAACTCACTAACTCCCTTGGAGAACCCAGAACACAAGCTCCTCTTTTCCTCTTCCTTGTTTCAAACTCCAAATGTCTCTATATGTCCTTCACCAACTTTGCTTCCCTCTGGGCTGAAAGTGGGAACTATTGGTTTTTCCTCAGTGTCCAGGTGTCCAGGTACTCTCCATGCCACTTTCTCCTGAGCAGACATAATTTTGATCTGCCTTTATTTATTGTGATGCCAGTTCAGGTGTTGAAGTCCAACATCATCCCACCAGACTTAGGGCAGCAATATTGCTGCTAATCACCCCAAGAACCCCTTGTAGCCAGACTTTCTTCTGAAGGCTCCATTCTACCATGAGCATGAAAGAACAGGTTCTCCAAGGATCATTCAATTGGCAGTGACTGATGTTCATTCAATAAAGCTCACAAATGTGAATTTAGTCAGAGGTATAGGAACTGTATTGAGGAATTGAAGAGCTGTAGTCAGGAAGTGCAGGTATAGGCCAAGGGACCAGAGATGTTTGGGTGAGTTCTTGACCTTCTCCATCCCCATGACCCTCAGGACTGTGTAGTTTCCACCTCTGCACCTCTGGCCTTCACATTCTTTAGTCCCCCCCCCTCCCCATTGACTTCAAATGTTCAAACATGGATACCCCAGCCTCAGTGCCATAAGTCAGCTGACCCATTGCTAAGGTCCCAAATTCTCCTTCCAGAAGAGACCAGTGGAAAGAAGATGCAGTGCACAGATCAAGGAATTTAAACACATGAGTACCAAGGAAGAAGGGGGTAACATGAAGCCCACACAGGAGGGAATATGGTGGCCAGGGTCTCTGAACACAGAATGCCTTGCAGGCTCTTCCAAGAAATTCCATCCTCCCATAAGGACTTAGTTTTCCCAGTGACAGAATAAGATGCTTGGGCAACACCTCCACAGGCCATCCTGGCTCCAAAAATTCTTACTCTGACCATGACTCCAGAATACCAGGCCTGGGAGCCAGAGACTGATACTTCATGGATATGGTGTCCATTAGTCTTCAATATCCTCAGGAAGCCCTGCACACAGGAGTCTTGTTGGAGACTGACATAGCTTCTCTACAGACCCTGAGAAAGTCTCCAGTACCTGTATGTGAGTTTCCCTAACATATGAAACCACAATAACACTTTTATACAAGGATACTCATTATTTCCAAACACATGTTAAGAATTGATTATTGTGCCTGCCCAACTTGGTTGATCTTTATCAGAGGTCCTCTGAGGACATTGTTTTCTGGGTATGCAGTTGGAAAAATCATCTGAAGTAACAAAGGTCCAGGCACAGGAAAACAAATGTTTCCACGGGTTGTTCTCAGAATAGTGCAATGTGGAACAAGGAGGGAAACATCTGAAACCCTGAGAGGCCCCTTGTTTCCACTTGTGTTTTGTCTGCACATAGTCTGAGGTGGAAGAATAGGCGTCTCTAGCTGGGCAGGCATTAGCAACAAGTCACTTATTCTCCTGGCCTGTTTGTCCAATGATGAAATCAGGAAGACCCCAGAACCACCCAAGCTCTGCAGAGTGTTCCATAAGCCACAACCTCAGGTGGCCAAAGATTGACATGTAGGGTGATGTATTTAAAGTCTTGAAAGAAAAATCTTCCGACCAAGAATGATTTGTACAGAAAAGCTTTCTTTTCAAAGTGAGGGAACAATATAGTATTTCCAGACAAGCAAAATCTGAGAGAACTCCTCACCACCAATCCAACTGTACAGGTTATACTGTAATCCTGAATGGAGTCCTACATTAGAAGTAACAATATTGAAAGCACACAGTGTTACAAACTTCACTAACAGAGGTGATAGAATCAGTAACCAATGAAGAAAATGACAGGAGTGAGTTTTTATCTATCAACATTAATCTTGAATGTAAGTAAAATGATTTCAGTAGTCAAAAGATACAGGTTGACTGGATTGTTTTTAAAAAAGACACAACTATATGCTGCCTACGAGAAACTCCCTTCACAGATTAAAGATACGCATAAACTGAAAGTGGATGGCTGGAAAAACATATACTATACAAATGGAAGCCAAAAACAAGCTGTAGTAAAATAGATTTTGAGTCAAAAGCTTGTACAAGATACAAAGAAAATACATATTGTGAGAAGGAACAATGTACAAGAAATGCAAGAAAATATAACAATCAAATATGTAGGTACTCAACATAAGATAATCCAAATATATACCACATATATTATTAGAAAAATAGACTCCAATACAACCATAGTAGACTTGGGTACTTCAACATCTGACAATCATTGGTAGACAGCTCATTCAGACACAAAATCAACAAATGTACATCAGATTTAACCACACGATTTAACAAAACACATATGGCATACCAAAATATTATTAAGAGGAATGTTTACAGCATTAAGTGTAAAAAAATTTTAAAAAAGAAATATTTCAAATAAACTCTCTCCAGGACTTACAGAAGCAATAAAAAAACTAACCAAAATCATTAGGATAGTAGAAACAATGAAGATCAGAGAAGGAAAAAATAAATTGAAACTAAGAAAACAATACAAAAGATCAACAAAAGGAAAAGATGATTTTGAAAAGTTGGTTAAAAGAAGCAAGCATGTCAGAGAAACAATGAAAAAACTGAAATTAACAAGATTTGATATGAAAAAGGAGACATTATAACTGATACAGTGCCATGGATCATAAGAAGCTATATGCTAACTAATTAGAAAACCTTAAGAAGTGGATATATGACTGAATACAAGCAACCTAATAACATTAATTCAAGAAGATATAGAAAATCTGCACAAACCCATAACAAGCAATGAGATCAAAGCAGTAACAATTTTTTTTCCTAACAAAGTCCAGGACTTGATGGTTTTATAGCTGAATTCAACAAAACATTTAAAGAGGAAATAAATCTGGGAGCATTGTTGCAGTGTAGTGGGTAAAACCACTGTCTGTGATGCCAGCATCCCCTACGGTGTTGGTCCTGTGTTCCACTTCCAATCCATCTCCTTGGTAATGAGAAAAACAGGGGAAGATGGCCCAAGTAGTTGGGCTTCTACCCTCCACCTGGGAGACCCAGATGAAACTGCCAGCTCCTGGTTTCAGCATGCCCTATCCTCAGCCACTGTGGACATCTGGGGAGTGAACCAGTGGAATGAAGTTTCTCTCCTTCTCTCTCACTGGCAATAAATCTTTTTTTTTTTTTAAAAAAAGAGGAAATAACTCCAATACTCTTCAAACAATTCCAAAATATTGAAAAAGAACTCTGCCAAACTCTTTTTATAACACAAGTATTGCTATGCTACCAAAAACAAAAGAAGGATACAACACAAAAAGAAAACTACAGACTGATATCCCTGATGAACATAGGCGCAAAAATTCTCAGAAAATATTAGCAAACTAAAACCAACAGTACATCAAAAGATAATACAACATGTAAGGAGGAGATTCATTCCAGGGATAAAAGGATAACTCAACATTCACAAATCAACAAATATAATAGATCACACCAACAGAATAAGGTAAAAAAGCCATGTGATTATCTCAATAGATGTATAGAGCAAAAACCTTCATGGTAAAAGCTTTCAATAAATTTGATATAGAAAAAAATAGACTTTATTAAACAACGATGGTCCATTTCACTTCTCTTATTCAAATACTATTGGAAATGTTAGCAAGAGAACTTATAGAAGAGAGAAAAAAGGTCATCAAAAATGGAAAATAGAAGCTCAAAACACGCATGTTTTCAGATTATATGACTTTTACATGCAAAACCTAAGCACTCCACCCAAAAAGCTCCTACAATTCCACCCTCAAAATGAAATCTTGTTATTTGCAGCAAATGAATAGAACTGAAGGACATTGTGTTAGGTGAAATAAGTCAGACACAGACAAATACTGCATAATCTCCCTCATATGTGGGACCTAAAAACAAAGCCGAACAAAAGTCTATCTGAATGGTTATTATTAGAGGATGAGAGGAGACAGAGGGAGTTTACATAATGGGCAGTCAGATCAAAGAATTAGTTCCTAATGTTACCCAGAATATATAGAAGACTACAGGTCACAATAACCTAGTAGTCATATGCTTGGGGTAACTTGGAGAAAAGATGCTCCTTTCCTGGAATGGACTGGCCCATTCCAGGTTGCATGGCTTGCCCAGTCATGCACGTAACTGGAGTTCAGCCCTGCATGTGCCCTATCTTTACCTACCTCAGAGAGTTCTCACAAAGAGTGGCCTCCCACCTGAATATGAGAGGAAAATGGGCAAAAACTGAGCTTCTTGGAGCTATTAACACAAAATACCATGCAACCCTCTTTTTCCCAAAACTGGTCCCAGGCAGCAATAAGAAATATAAGCACAACAGAGTCAGACATTCTGTGACTGAGCACAAATTGAAGGGCCAGGGAAGAACAGAGCTAGAGGTTGTGAGGGTCCTCCTAAGTGCTGCTCCTGGACATTCAGCCTCCAAACCTAAACCTGGCCCTAGATGACCATCCTGTCTTCCCACATCACCCATGACATACCATCTTAGGCCTTCTGCACAAATCTTCATCTCTATATGCAGGGCTCCTTGACTTTATGTCTGACTTCAGAGTCTTCTCCCCTTTTGCTCTTCCATCCAGAGGATGCCTCTGCCTCCAATGGATGGACTGATCATTGGATAGAGCACAGCTCTCATTTCATGAGGCTTTAATCTGTACACAGTACATCTTGGGCTTCTAACCTTGTGTTCTCAGGCTCATCCTCATTGGCCCTGATTTGCCAATGAAAAACCTGAGGACCAGGAAAGACAATGATATTCTCAAAGTCACACAATCAGGAAGAATGCAGCAGGGTGTGTACTCGAATATCAGGTGGGTCCCCCTTGCTGCTTCATTTGTTTAGCAGTGTGAAGAGGTAAAGTAGACATACAGCTGGGTTAGATGCGTTAGCTAACCACATGGGGCAGAAACCAGTAGCAAAAACCAGTGGTGAAATGGCAAAAAACAATCTAAACAAAATGTACTTAACTTCCACATAAAATTCCATCCCCTTCCCACTAGTGGATTTGATCATTTTTCATTGAAGCCCTAGTGCAAAAATATGAACTGTAAGACAAATGAAACATCATTTTAAGAGATTCATACATATTATATCATACTTCAAAATGAACCATGGATTAATAAAGTTTCATTTGGAGAAAATTACAAAAAAATAAAGAAAATATTAAGACCAACTGGGCCAAATGAGAGTAGGTGGATTGCAAGAACAAATTTTATTGTCTCTTTGGGAATGTTCTCTGATTTCTCCTCCCAAGAATGCCATTAATGATACACAGGGCAACAGTTACTAAAAATCATGAAAACACAATGTTTTTGTAAATTCCCATGAAAAATGGCTAGAATCCTTCCCATGCCATCCCATGGGTGGATGTGGAATTGAGGGCTAAGGCAATTTACAGAGACTTGTGGCAAGTTTACTCCAGACAAAGCCTTCAGCCTTTTAAAGTTTCAGATAGGAATCTTTCTTTCACAAAACAGTTTCCAGCAGTCAGCCAGAAACTACCCACATTTGAAAATGAAACAATGCAACAGAGGCTGAGGGCCCTGCAAATCAGCGCTGATCATTCTTGGGGACTGGGATTCTATGCGCATGCGCAGCGCCTGGCTCCTAGAGGCTGGGATCCGACATGGCATTTACCGGCGTTGCTTGGCAACAGTCATTGTGAGCCAAGATTGAGGAAGCGCTGAGCTTTTCTGTTGGGACGTGGAGGCGAGACAGGTGGCTCATCTACAGTGCTAACCTTAGGTTTCTCTGGCTGGGAAGATCGCCAGTAGTCTAGGACGTGAAAGTCTTACCTTCCCATGTAAGTAGGGTGAGTGTCTATGGATGGTTGATGTCCTCCGTCAGCTGTTGAGAACGGCAAATGAGATTAAATCAGGTTCTTAGTACTGCTTCCCACTCACGGATCTTGGGAAGCTGCGCAAAACTGCCAACGAGGGTGAAGATTCTTGAGAGAAGCCGCTCCTGATGCTCAGAAGTGGCGGGAACCATAGAGACCAGAACCCCTTACAAACCTTGGTGGATGGGGAGAAAGTGTGAGCTCAGCACCAACTGTGGCCAGCTCCTTCCATAACCCTGAACTCTGGGCTCCCAACCCCGCAGGCTTCTCAGCACCTGAGATGGAGAACAGCGCCTAGGCTGCCTTTCTGAGCAGCTGAAACAAAAACAAAACCTCAGCTGGTTTCTGAGCTATCTGTGATCCCCTTATAGAACACCTTCCTAATGAGGGTAAGAGATTTAACTAACACAATTACATCTGTGGAGTGGCTTATTTTAATGTACACATTCTACTGCATATCCTGTACACACTATAGAAAAATGCATCCCGAGATAAATAATTTCCATCATATATCAACTTCTCAGCCAATAATTCTTTTGGTAGAATCCAGTATCTGTTTCATATCAGTGAACATTTACATATACACATTCTTTAATGAGAGGCCTTAGATGGGAGTGTGGACAGGGAAGGTGGTTCTGTGTCAATAAGAAATTATTTTTTCTCACAATGTGAGCTCTTTATAGGGTTATTCATTTTACATAAGCAAAATAATGATATCACGGCTTTAAAATTTCTGAGTTACCATGCTTTCATTTACCATTATAACAAAACTTGACGGGAATGCTTTAAAGACTTGCTATTGAAGATATGAAAGTGTGCTACTAATTATCACAAAATAATCATTACAGACAGTTGAAAAGACAAGTGAATGGAACTTGATAGTAAATCCAGAAACACCAAAGAATATGTAAGAATTTAGAGCTGATACTGGTTATACTTCACAATATAGACTTGATGAATGATTACAAAATAATTATAATGAGTGTAATTAGTTTTAGTTTGTTTTCCATTATAGTCCCCAGTATTTTCCCATTTCAGCTATGTCATTTCATTGTCAATGAACATGCTATTTCCCTGGAGCTCTAAGTAGAGTGTGGTTTAGTAGTCAATTTCCCTCCCAAGGATCCTTTAAACTGGTACCTCACACTGCAAGCAGCAGATAGAGGCTAAGGATGCACATTGGCAGCAGCAGCATCATTGCACACCTATGAGTAAACTTTATTGCCCTGCTCCGTGCTGTCTTGTAGTTATGGCAGATGAAGCAGATCATCATTTCCAATATGAAGATGTACAAGACCCGGAGAATCATGGTGTAGGTGCTTGGCAGTGCACACCTCAGCGCCCACCCATGCAGTCATGTAGTGCAGCACCAGAGGGAAGCCCAAGTCACCCTCCAGCAGGAGCAGCACTCTCCAATCTTGAAGATCCCTGGTTCTGCTCTACTAAGTGCACCTCCACAATGGCCATGCTGCCGATGACCACCAGTGAGCTCAGACATCCAGTGTGCCCATCAGAGATCAGCAGCACTGTAATTGGCACCAGGATCCTGGCCTGGAAACACATGGCCCCCACACTAGGAGGGAGAAGGCTCTGGGTGGGAGGGAGAGCAATGGAATGTGGAGTACTAAGCCCACAGGGATGGCATGGGAAGGATAGGTGCTGAGCATGTTTAGTTGCCTGGAGGGTGCCATTCTGGGTTGGTGAGCTTGGAACTTAGGGAAGACCAGAAGAGACTCAGTCAGTTTGTGGCTTGGGCAGCCCAACTCCAATTCCCAGGTTTCTCTTACATGTTTCCATGTCTGGTGCCTGAGGATCATCACACACTTGAACCAGTACAAGAGCAGAGCATGTTCCACTGGAGCAAAACCCTCAGGGGGTGACATAGGTCCACCTGAGGCACCTAGACCTCCTTACCACCACCAGCTGGAAGGAAATGTAAAGGAGGTGGTTCCACTAAGCTGCAGGAACCCCCTAAGCCTGAGTTTGACCCTGCTGCATTCTCAGCAATACCCCTCTTTAGGCTGCAAGTGAAGGTCGAATCCACTGGTCCGAGGGTGCCATCTTTCTGTGGGGAGACAGGTCTGCCCAATCTACTGAGGTTGGAATCCCAGGAGACCCTGTCTGCCATCCCAGACTGGAATCAGGCTCTAGGATCGAGTCCTCCTTTGCTTCCCCAACTCTGTCTTGCCGTTCCTGCTACCCCAATATTATGTCCAAATGGCAAAAGCCTTTCCAAGTCCTGTTGCTTACATGCAATGCTCCCATCTCCATTCCTGCACAAGCCCTCCTTGTCCTAACCCTCACTCACCTGTTTCCAGGGCCTGCTCACACTTCCCAGTCATGTCCCTTCCCACCCCTGCAAGGAGCCCCAGCCCTGGGGGCTCAGTTGACTGACCTGTCTAGACAAAGTCATAACTCTTAATGTTAGCCATAACAGTCGAGTGCTCAATCGTGGCACCTCCACTCAGCTCTGCCTCCCAGGGCACCCATGGCCAAATAGAGCGTTCCCTACCACTCATAGCCCCCAGAGTATGGAGTCCCTTAGTGGTCCCTGGGCTCCTGCTGGCAGCAACAAGCCATTTTAGTGCCCACTGGATCTACAGTCTGGTGTGGAAACCCTCAAGGGCCCCTTCTTGCCCATCTGGGCCTCCTTTGGCTTCAATCACAGCTGGAATTTCTTCTTTCCATCTGCTGTCTACACCACCACTACATCCCCTCTTTTCCCTGATTTACTCAGAAAATCCAGGGCTGAGGTGCCCTCCTGATGGGAAAGATCCCATCCTCAGAATTAAAGGGACTGGTGACACCCTCATCCTCAGTCCAAACTTCTTACTAGGCTTCTTCTGGGCCTGGATCTTGGCTAATAGGAACTCACTCAAGGATCCTGGATTCTGGTGGCTGTCCCTCCCCATACCTCCAGTGGCTGCCATGGAAACCTTCCAGTGAGCACAAATGTTTGGACAACTTGGTGTTCAGCTGGTGGGTAGGGGTTCTGGTTTCCCCAGAGGTGCTGGGTGGCACTGGGACAGCACTGAGCAAAGGAAAGCAGATGGTGCAGAGACTGAACACAGGAAGGGATCACTTGCAGCTCTGATATTGTGCAGCAAATCTCTGGGATCTGGCATTGAACCCACTCAGGGAATCCTGCTTAGCTGCACAGGCAGCTTGCTGGGCCTGGAATCTGCCGGTCACGCTACAAGGTACAGGGCTAGCTGTTCTGCTTGATGCTGTTGGTCCCATGGATAGGTACAAGGCAGGTGTCCTGAGTCACAGTCTAAACTGGAACAAGGGTCCTCTGATCCCATAGGAAGCAGTTCAGCATTCCTAGATTTCCTGGAAGGCATGACAATGAGAAGATGAATGGCTTTCCATAGGAGTCATGGGTTGAGGTTTCAGGTGCCACTCTCCACCCTGTCCTCAGTGAGTTCCCACCTCCTGCAGTCCCATTCATTCCTAGGGCAAGGGTTATCCTTTGTGAGCCAGAAGAGGAGACTGAGGATCAGAGAAGTGACATGCATGATTGCAACGGTGTGATGCATTGAGCCAGCACCCTCCTATGCCTACCTACACAGAGGTTCTTCACAGGACACTGGGTCACTGCTGATGGTGGAGTCTGCACAAGTTGCCCCAGCTGCATCCCTGCTACATTTCTGATGGCCAGGCAAGCATGACCATGAAGGACAAGGTGAGCTGGCCACCGTGGTGTTGCCTCATACACTGAAAGGCCAGATGTACTTGCCATCCCTGAGGAAGAGCTCACAGGATCCCAAAGCTGCCTTTGCCCAGGAAGAATGCCATATCCCAGCTCATCTCTTGTGGGGTGGGAGTGTAGGAGAAAGACCACCACTCCCTCTAGTCTCAGAGTTCACAGGCAGACCCCTCTACCCTCAGTCAAGTATGTGCTCAATACTCACACAGCAGTCATTACCCACAGCCTATGATCTGATTGCCTCATGTGGGGCAGAGTCCTGTGATGTGGTGTTTCCTGGGATAACTTTAAGACCATTAGTCAGGAATGGGAAGACATAGGAGCAGACAACACACGTGCGCACACGCGCGCACACACACAGAGATCTTCTATTTGCTGTTTCATTCCTGTATTGGCCCCAATGCCCTGAGCCAAACCCGGAATCCAAGAACTGCATTTGGTCTCCCACATGGATGGCAGAGGCACTTGGACCATCTTCTTCTCCTTTCCTAGATGGATTAGCAGAGAGCTGGATCAAAAGAGGAGCAGCCAGGAGAACCCGAGCTCATAGGGAATGTCAGCATCTCAATCAGTAGCTTAATCTGCTGCAACTGCAATTTTAGGGAATTGAATTTTTATTTTGAGAAATGAAACTTCAGAATACTTTCTTTAGAGGTCTTTGTTGACATAAAAATGTCATTTATGACTTGGTTTTCTTTTGAGACTTTTGGGTTTTTTATATTTAAAATTAAGAATTTTTATTCCATCACAAGCTTACTTTTGTTTTTTCTTTATTTCTAACAATATTTCATTATGTTTTTGGGATAACATTGTAATTTATATTGTTGTCAAAGGTTTAATGACGTTAACAACTAAAGAGATCAACACATAAAATGTTAAAAGTCTCAGTCCAGTAGGAAAGGGGTATAAACAATAATCAAATCAAAAGATGTTTAACTTCTTTCAAATAATCCAAATTTTAAAATAGTCCATGATTCTTTATATTTCAGTGATATATGTTGTTACATTTCCTTTTCCATCTACAATTTCCTGATATTAGTCTTCTTATTTTTTTGGTTAGTCAGGCCAATGGCATACCAATTTTCTTTACTATTTCAAAAAACAGGTCTTCATTTCACTGATACTTTGTATTGCTTTTTGTTTCAATTTTGTTTATTTACTCTCTAATTTTAATTATTTCTTTTCTCCTATTAATGTGCTCTTTGGTTTGCTCTTGCTTTTATAAGCCCTTGAGATACATTGATAATTCATTTATTTGCTGACTTTCCAATTTTGTGATGTAGGCACATATCACTATAAACTTCCCTCTTAATACTGCTTTTGCTATATTCCATAAATTTTGATATGATATATTGTCATCTCCATTCATTTCTAGAAATTGATTAATTGATTTCCCTTTTGATGTCCTATATGATCTACTGTTCATTCTACTGTTCCACATGTTCAGTCTCTTTGTGCTTGCAAATGTTTCAGAGATTCCTTAGTTGTTGATTTCCAGTTTCAATCCATTGAGTTCAAAGAAGATATATGGCATGATTTTGATCCTTTTTTAATTTACTGAGGCTTGATTTATGGCTAAATACATGGTTTATGCTTGAGAAAGTGTTGTGCACTGATGAGAAGCATGTGTATTCTGCAACTGTGGGGTGAAAGTTCTGTATATATCATTCAGGTCCATGTGGTCTACAGTTTTAATTAGCTCTTTCATTTCATTGTTGATTTTCTGTTTGATTGATCTATTCAGTGGTAAAAGTGTGGTGTTGAAGTCCCCTTTAATATTGTATTATATTCTATGTCTACAATTAGATCAGTTAACATTTCTTTTGTATATTCAGGAGCCCTGTAATTGGTTGCATATATATCTATTATAGTGAAATCTTCTTGTTGAATTGTGCCATTCTTGGTCTCTTTTAATAGTTTTTATGTTAACTTCCATTTTATCTGATATTAGGATGGAAACACTGGCTCTTTGTTTTTTGGTCTCTGTTACCATGGAATAACTATTTCAATCCTCTGAATTTCAGTCTGCATGTATCTGTTGGTGAGATGTGTTTTTTTGTAGACAGTACAAACATGGGTCTTGTTTTTTTATCCATTCAGCCAGTCTTATAAATGGAGAGTTGAGGCCATTTATATTCACAGTGACTATTGATAAGTAATGACTTGACCTTGGCATTTTTCCATAAATATTCCTGTTGTTTACTTTGGAATTATTTTTTTTAATTCTACTTGGGGGATTATCTGACTTCTCATTCTTTCATAGTTATGGCTATTTTTCTGTGATTTTGTGTTGCACCTCCTTGTGTTTTGCCACTTGATGAGTGGCAAAAAATTCTTTCAAAATCTGTTTTTTATGGAAAGTCTTTATTTCACCTTCATTCATAAATGAGAGCTTTTCAGGTTACAATATTCTAGGTTGACAGCTTTTTCTCTTAGGATGTGGGCTAAATCTCACCATTCACCTCTAGCATGTAGGGTTTCTGATGAGAATTTATCTGTGACTAGTTGGAGATCCACTGAAAGTAATCTGGTATTTCTCTCATGCACATTTTGGATATTTTCTTTATGATTTATTATAGAGAGTTTGACTATAATGTATTGTAGTGAAGATCTTTTCTGGTCCTGTCTGCTAGGAGTTTTGTATGCTTCCTGTACTTCAATATGCCTTTTTCCAAATTTGGGATGTTTTCTGTATTTTACTAAATAGGCCTTCTAGTAAATTCTCTCTTTACACATGTTCAAGAACTCCTAATTCATATATATTGGATTGTTTGATAGTATCCCATACATCTCCAACAGTGTTTCTAAGATTTTTAATTTCATTTATTTGGTATGACTGAATTATTTCCAAAGATTTGTCTTCTAGCTTTGATATTATTTCTTTTGCTTCTCCAAGTCTGTTGTTAAGTCTTTCTACCACATTTTTCATTTGATCTACTGAATTATTCTTTTCTAATATTTCATTTTGATTTCTTTTTAAAATCTTGATTTCATAGTTAAAAATCTTATTAATGTCATGTATAGTTTTCTTTAGTTCATGGATTTGCTTCTGATTGCTTTTAAGTAATCTTATGACTGTATTTTTGAATTCTGTTTCCCTCATTACATCCATCTCTTCATCTTCACATTCTAATATTGAAAAATTGTTGTGTTCTTTTAGAGAGCCATGGTTTCTTATTCTTGTTTCTTGAATTTCTGCATTTATTTTCAGGCTTTTGTGGAGTTAATTGTTTTTCTTTCTTCTGATGGCTTGTATCTTTGAGCTATGCCTATGTGGCTTAGTGGATTGTCTGTACTTTCCTTGAATACCAAGAGGTGTGTGATGGGTGTGGCCAGGGAGTCCTGGTCAGTACTCCTTGGTGGGGTGAGTATCCAGAGTAACAATCAAGTTGGACCTGGTAGCTCTCTTCTTAACAGAAATGCAGGGAGGGTGGTCACATCATTGGGTATGATCACCCTCTCACCTCTCCAAGCGGAGCAATGTCCAGGTGTTTGTCCACAGTGTCTTTTACAGTCATCTGTTCTGCCATATGAACCACACAAATGATCTTTATAGTCCTTTCTGTGAGCATGTTTCCTGCAAAAGTGAGCTGCCCTGGAAAACAAAGAGATCTGAGGGTGTGGCTCTGTATCCAGAACTTGCCCAGACCCAGTCTACAACTTGCCCCTTCTCATGAAGATACAGTGTTTTCACAGTTTCAGCATCCAGGGCTCCTACTGTGTCCTGATAGCCTGTCCTGCCCACAGAATGACAGGAGTTCCTAGAGCCACTGTGCATGTGCTCAGTGCTGGCAGATGGAGCTCCTCAGCCAGAATGAAAGTCAGTGAGGGACATGAATTTTTCCCTATGGTAAAATCCCTGGATTACATGCATGCACAATACCTGCAAGTCACAACCCTACTCCTTTCATGGTTGTGCTGGGTGTGTATAAGTGCTCCCACAGGTAGCATTTCCCTTTGATTGCGATGGGTTATCCACTCCACCTATTGCAGGTTGGGCATGGAGGAGCTTGTGTTTACCTGATGACAAGGTGGAGACAGTCACCACAAATTTACACGAATTGCAATGGTTGCCCCTGCTAGCAGTTCTAGTTAGGTATGCACGTAAGAGCTGGAGCAGCTGCTACCTGATTATATCCAAAATGGTACCAGCCTTCCCACAATTAGCCATAGGGCACTGGTATTGAGGGGAAAGAAGGGGAGACAGATGCATCACTTTTTTATTCCTCCCCTCAAGGTGAACAGTTGCCCACTCCCATGAAGGTTCCCACTCTGATACAAAGACACTGCAATCCACTAGTTTCTCCTTCCATCTGTATTAACAATTGTGCAGGCCCATGCAGTCTGACCTCACATTGCTCAACATAGCAGGCTCTGGGTACTTTGTTGTGTTCATGCTTGCTGCTGTGCCTTCCACTCAGGTCCAGGCCATTTCCACTGCTTTTGTAGGACCTCCCACTGAGGTTTGCCCTGCAAATTTCCCCCTGAGAGTGTATTTTCTCCACTTTTTTTCTCCTGTCTGCCTAGATAGGGCAGACCTCCCTGTCACTATTCTGCCATCTTGCAATGAAGTTAATATCCCTTAAAAAAACAAATTTTTGAGGACAACTTCTGAACAAGATTCCATTCAGTAACCTAATTGGCTTTTAAGTACCTAGAAAGATTCATAAGATTCTCATTGCTATATACTTCTGACCTCAGGAATACCTTCCTCAGCATTAATAAGACCATGTAGTGGAAAGGGGTAGTCAAAGAGTGTGGGGATATAAAGTGCAGACCTGTGAGATTGTACTACAATAAAGCAAAGCTATTGCTTCAAATACTCATGGCTACAATGGTTTAAGATGAAAGGAAAAGGGAAACCAAAGAAGATCTGAAATATTTCAAAACCAGTTGTGTCATACATACCAATCCCAAGACTAATATTTAAAAAATAAGTAGACTCTCAGAAAAATCTACCAAAGATTTAATGTAACCCCAAAAAATAAATGAAGTGGCATTTTTGCTAGAATACACATTATTACTGTGACATTCCTATTTACATGTTTCTTTTATAAAATTATAGGCAGGACAGATACTGTGGTGCAGCACTTGGGACTCGGACATCCCCTATAAGAGTGCCAGTTCAAGTACTATCTACTGTGCTTCTGAGACAGCTCTTTGCTAATATATCTGGGAAGCAGTGGATTTAGGGACACTTTAGAATTCCAAAGTGACAGCAGTTCAAGGTTCCAAAATCTTAAAGACATATTCATGGCTGACTTCTTCATACAAAAGCATGTGCTGCATGTGGGCAACATTATTTTATTTGTTCAAATTGAGGAAAAACAAAATAACACTTCATATTAAAAGAAATTGCATAGTAAAAGGAATGTTATTTTGCTGCTTATTTAATCAATTTTATGTTTTCTCATAAAAAGATACTCAAGAAACATTTTCTGATTTCAGTTACGCAAAAAATTAAGCCAATTTTCCCAAATCAATTTCTAGAAAGGGATGTTTTTTAATGAAGAAAAACATTTTGGAAGGATCTGAGTTCTGACTTAATTTTAATGTGAAACAAGCACTCATTGTTTTATTTCTCAAATTTATAAAACACCTTTCACATAAGAGTGGGAATAAGAGAGGGAGGAGATGTACAGTTTGGGACAAGCTCAATCAGGCTTGCCCCAAACAGTAGAGTTAGAAACGTGCCAGGGGGTTCCAATACAATCCCATCAAGGTGATATGTACCAATGCCATCTTGCTAGTCAAAGTGATCAGTTTCGGTTCACAATTCATCATACTGATAGGTCTAAGAGTCAAAGGGATCACACAAACAAGACTAGTATCTGCTAATACTAACTGATAGAATAAAAAAGGGAGAGAATGATCCAACATGGGAAGCAGGATACACAGCAGGACTCATAGAATGGTGGATGTCCTAAAGAGCACTCTAGCCTCAGAACCAGCCCTTAAGCCATTTGGATCTGGCTGAAGAGCCCATGAGAGTATTTTAGGCATGGAAAGCTAAGATGCTCTGTTTAAAAAAAAAAACCTAAATGAAAGATCTCTGCAATTGAGATCTCAGTGGAATGAATGGGCCATCAAAGAAAGAGGTACCTTTCTCTGAAGGGAGGAGAGAACTTTGATTTTGACTATGAACTTGTCTAAATAAGATCAGAGTTGGTGAACTCAAAATGCTTCCATAGCCTTGGCAACTCATGACAAGAGCCTAGGGTGATTACTGACACAATAAATAAGAGTATCAATTGTTAAGTCAACAATAGAAGTCACTGTGCAGGATCTCTGTCCTTAATGTATTGTACAATGTGAATTAATGCTATAACTAGTACTCAAACAGTAATTTACACTTTGTGTTTCTGTGTGGGTGCAAAATGTTGAAAACTTTACTAAATATATACTAAATTGATCTGTATATAAAGATAATTGAAAATGAATCTTGATGTGAATGGAATGGGAGAGGGAGTGGGAGATGGGAGGGTTGCAGGTGGGAGGGAAGTTATGGGGGGGAAAGCCACTGTAATCCAAAAGCTGTACTTTAGAAATTTATATTTATTAAATAAAAGTTTAAAAAAACACTTTTCACATCCAGGTACTATTTTTCTCACATACAAAGCCACACCAGCAGTATCCATCAGTAGGAATTTTTTATCACAGACAGGAAAGATGGTTAACATTTACAAAGTATCTTATACTCTTCTTTTAAGGAGAAAAGATGGCCCGGGGCTACAGCAGAAAATCAGATGGCATTTCTAATCTTCTGGTGCCCCCCTCCAACATTGAAGGCTACTGTTCACTTCATTTATGCAAAATGAGCAGTGCAGCCACCTGCAGAGAAGGAACAGTAGAAACCTGCAGGGGACAACTCTGGACTAGAAAGTCCGAGGGCTAACCTGATCTTATATGAGGCTGTGGTGGTCTTGGTGTTGGGTGTGAGACAGGCAGGGTTAGGTGCAGTGTCTGGAAGCCTCTGATAAATATGTAGTGACAAGCCAGGGTGATCAGGAGGTGGAGAGTTTCTGGGCTCTGTGAAGGATTGGAAATTCTCTGCAAGAGCAATGGAATGTCACTTAAAGGTTTGAACGTCAATGCCAAATGTGAGAGCACAGTACACCATGTGCAGGCATCACCCTGCCATTGACTGTCAACCCGGTAGCCCCCACCATGCCTCCTGGGAGCAGAAAGTGTCTGTTGTAACCCTAAACTGGACAGTGCTGAATAATCTGGAAATGGTCCTCAGCATCCTTCTTCTCAGGGTTCATACTCAGGAATTCATGGCTATCTGTTGGGTGCCCAGGCTCCTATGAAGGCAGAGATCAAGTAGAGCCAAGGAGTCCCAAGGCCCGATTAGACAAGCCAACAACATGATCAGACTTAATTTCTCCACCTGTGAAATGGGCCAGACTAGCTGATGGAGTCCCTGTGGAGTCACAGCCTGCTTGCAATCCACTTGCCTCCCCACCCTCCTTCTCCATGCCTTTCCATGTGAGCACTGACCCCTCAGGCCCACAATTTGCATTGAAGTTCACTAATTACTCAAGACCCATTGGTGTCCAGCCATTCTCAAAGTTAGAAATTATTGAATCCAATGCCATTTTTTAAAAATAAACACCAGCTGAAAACATGAAGCATAAGTGATATGTGTATATTTTCACCCCTCCCCTCATGTCTTGAAAAGTCTTCATTACTGTTGCTAAAAATAAATGACCTCAGCTCAGTTAAGGTTCATGGGGCATTGGGTACCTGGTGTCTAGGACTTCCTTCCTCTGATGAGTCCAGCCATCAGCCTGGCCTCGTACAGCTGGGGGAGACACAAACACAGAGCCCTCTCCAACCATCTGTTTGTGGGCCCCTCACACCAGTCAGGGACCAGAGTTTGTGTCACATTGCAACTCAGGCAGTACCCACATCACTTTGATCCGCAGCAGCATGACTGGGAAGGGTCCTCACAACACACTCATTTGTGCCATCATTTTGGATCTTGTACCAATTTCCCTTGCACACCCATCTTTCTTTCCTCTTTCCAAGCCCATGAGGCTCCATGGAAATCCAGACTTCCTATGACCTCTCTGCTGGTGCCAATTAACAGCTGGGGATGCATCTGCATTCTTCTGAACGTAGCATTGTCAGAGGTAGGCCTCAGAAGCAGCCCCATATTTATACAAACTAATGCCCATAACTTCATAGGTGGGGTTCCATTCCATTTATGAGAAAACACCCCAGGAAAATCTATGTTTGGCAACTACAGGCTGCCCTGATAACATTAACTAAACCTTGGGAGGACATTCTACTATTTCACACTCAGGAAACATTTTGTCCATGACAAGGGGAGGGGAGAAAAGGTAAGATAAATTGGACCTCATACCCATATAAGCCCTAATCTGCAAACTGATCTTAGATCTTTGCTAAGATGCCCACCTGAACTGTCAAGTGTATTCTCTTCATTAAATTTTCTTATCTTGCTTAGCCAACTCTGAATGACTGGGCACTCCCTCTCAGATTCATCTGAAGAGATGTCCATCCATTTTGATGGAGCACTGCCTCATTGCACCTCATTACCTTGCTTATCATGACTCTGAGTCTCACATTGCAAAATGAAAGATCTCTGCGAGTGAGATCCCAGTGGAAAGAACGGGGCCATCAAAGAAGGAGGTACCTTTCTCTGAAGGGAGAAGAGAACTTCCACTTTGAGTATGACCCTGTTGGAATAACATTGAAGTCGGCAAACTCAGAAGGCTTCCATAGCCTTGACAACTCATGACTAGAGCCTAGGTGATTACTGACGCCATAAACAAGAGTGTCAAATTGGTAAGTCAACAACAGGAGTCACTGTGTACTTACTTCTCATGTGGGATCTGTCCTTAATGTGTTGTCCAATGTGAAGTAATGCTATAACTAGTACTAAAACAGAATCTACAAAGAAATCAAGAAACTCCACAACATCAAAACAAACAACCCACTTAAGAGATGGGCCAAGGACCTCAATAGACATTTTTCTAAAGAGGAAATCCAAATGGCCAACAGACACATGGAAAAAATGTTCAAGATCACTAGCAATCAGGGAAATGCAAATCAAAACCACAATGAGGTTTCACCTCACTCCGGTTAGAATGGCTCACATTCAGAAATCTACCAATACATAATAACCCTACCATACACCCCAGCCATCCCGCTCCTTGAAATGTACCCAAAGGAAATTAAATTGGCAAACAAAAAAGCCGTCTGCACATTAATGTTTATTGCAGCTCAATTCACAATAGCTAAGACCTGGAACCAACCCAAATACCCATCAACAGTAGACTGGATAAAGGAATTATAGGACATGTACTCTATAGAATACTATACAGCAGACAAAAACAATGAAATACGGTCATTTGCATCAAGATGGAGCAATCTGGAAAGCATCATGCTGAGTGAATTAAGCCAGTCCCAAAGAGACAAATATCATTTGTTTTCCCTGATCGGTGACAACTAACTGAGCACAAAAGGGGAAACCTGTTGGAGTGAAATGGACACTATGAGACACAGTGACTTGATCAGCTCTTGTCCTGACTGTTGATGTACAATGTAATACTTTATCCATTGTAGTATTTTTTTGTTCTAGTACTGGTGGTTGAACTCTGTAATTAACACACAATTATTATTAGGTGTTTAAATTTTAACTGAAAAGTGATCCCTGTTGAATATAAGACTGGGAAAAAGAGAGGGAGGAGATGTACAATTTGGGACATGCTCAATGGGACTTGCCCCAAATGGTGGAGTTAGAAATGTGCCAGGGGATTCCAATGCAATCCCATCAAGGTGGCATGTACCAATGTCATCTCACTAGTCCAAGTGATCATCTTCAGTTCACAATTGATCACACTGATAGGTCTAAGAGTCAAAAGGATCACACAAACAAAACTAGTGTCTGCTAATACTAACTGATCGAATCAAAAAGGGAGAGAATGTTCCAACATGGGAAGTGGGAGACACAGCAGACCCATAGAATAGCAGATGTCCTAAATAGCATTCTGGTCTCAGAATCAGCCCTTAAGGCATTCAGATCTGGCTCAAGAGTCCATGAGAGTATTTTAGTTATGGAAAGCTAAGACACTCTGGAAAAAAAAAAGACCTAAATGAAAGACTCTGCAAGTGAGATCCCAGTGGGAAGAATGGGGCCATCAAAGATGGAGGTACCTTTCTCTGAAGGGAGGAGAGAACTTCCATTTTGACTATGACCCTGGCAGAATAAGATCAAAGCTGGTGAACTCTAAAGGCTTCCATAGCCTTGGCAACTCATGACTAGAATCTAGGTAAATTACTAACGCCATAAACAAGAGTGTCAAATTGTTAAATCAACAACAGGAGTCACTGTGTACTTACTTCTCATGTGGGATCTGTCCTTAATGTGTTGTCCAGTGTGAAGTAATGCTATAACTGGTACTGAAACAGTATTTTTACACTTTGTGTTTCTGTGTGGGTGCAAACTGATGAAATCCTTACTTAGTATATACTGAATCGACCTTCTGTATATAAAGATACTTGAAAATGAAAAAAAAATGGTGTTAAATTGGAAATTGCATAGAAAATTAATCAATTTTTAAAAAATATGATGTAGGAGGCCAGCACCGTGGCTCACTAGGCTAATCCTCTGCCTTGAGGCACCGGCACACTGGGTTCTAGTCCCGGTCGGGGCACCGATCCTGTCTCGGTTGCCCCTCTTCCAGGCCAGCTCTCTGCTGTGGCCAGGGAGTGCAGTGGAGGGTGGCCCAAGTGCTTGGGCCCTGCACCCCATGGGAGACCAGCAGAAGCACCTGGCTCCTGCCATCGGATCAGCACGGTGCGCCGGCCGCAGTGCATCTACCACTGTGGCCATTGGAGGGTGAACCAATGGCAAAGGGAAGACCTTTCTCTCTGTCTCTCACTGTCCACTCTGCCTGTCAAAAATTAAAAAAATTAAAAAAAATAAATAAAAATCAAAATAAAAATATGATGTAGGATCTGTGTCCTTAATGTGCTGTACATTGTGATTTAATGCTATAACTAGTACTCAAACAGTATTTTACACCTTATGTTTCTGTGTGGGTGCAAACTGTTGAAATCTTTACTTAATATATACTAGACTGATCTTCTGTATATAAAGAGAACTGGGGGCGGAGCCAAGATGGCAGAAGAGTGAGGGCACATGCAACAGTTTGGGAAAATAAATTTAAACAAGGGTGGAGTTACTGTACCCTGAAGAAGAATCTCAGAGGAAAAAATGGCAGAGGAAACTCTTCCGGATCTAGTGATGCGACATGGAGGACCTAATGGGAGAGTAAGGTGGCCCACTGCCACGCCGCGCTGAGCCCTGCGGAGCTGCACGGAGCCACACTGAGCCGCACCTAGCAGCGCCCAGCCGCACCACACCCCACAGACCTGACCCAACCCGACCCACATGGAGGCATGTCATGGACACGGCCCATCCACAGAATTTGAGCCCCGGCACTGGAAGCAAAGGTAACCAGAGATATTGACCACCAAAATTAGACCTTGGTCGGAGCTCACGCAATGGGGAGGGGGAGCTACACCAGGCTGACTGGAAGAAAAAAAAGTGGTGGAACCAGCTGGGACACTAGCCTCTCTCTGCACTCTCCTTACAAACCCCAGAAAGACAAAGAGCAGAGACCACTTACTTTACATAAGTAAAACAACCTCCTTAGCCTAGGCAACACTGAAGAATCAGAGCTCTTTGCCAACACCTCCAAGATGCCAAACAAATGTAGAAACCAAGGCAACAAGAGCAAGGAAGACACTATAATGACCCCAAATAAAAAAGACACCACAACTCAAGATTATGAAGATGATGAGATAGAAGAAATGCAAGAAGCAGATCTCAAAAAATTGATAAGATCATTAAGAAGCTCTCAAAAACAAATTCTTGAACTACAGAAATCCTTAATGGACAAGATAGAAAATCTCTCTCGTGAAAATGAAATATTAAGGAGGAATCAAAATGAAATGAAACAACTAGTAGAACAAGAAACAGCGATAGTGATGAGAAACCATAATGAAATGAAGAATTCAACAGATCAAATAACAAACACATTAGAGAGCCTTAAAGACAGAATGGGTGAAGCAGAAGCGAGAATATCAGAATTAGAAAACAGAGAACAAGAAAGGAAACAGGCAAACCAAGGAAAAGAAGAGGCAATTAGAATCTAAAAAATATTGTCGGGAACCCACAGGATACTATTAAAGAACCGAACATTCGGGTCCTAGGAGTTCCTGAAGGCATGATGAGGGAGAAAGGATTAGAAGGCCTTTTTAGTGAGATACTAGCAGAAAATTTCCCAGGTTTGGAGAAGGACAGAGGCATCTTAGTACAGGAAGCTCATAGAAACCCTAATAAACATGACCAAAAGAGATCCTCACCATGACATATTGTAATTAAACTCACCACAGTGAAACATAAAGAAAAGATCCTAAAATGTGCAAGAGAGAAACATCAGACCACTCTCAGAGGATCCCCAATTAGACTCACAGCAGACTTCTCATCAGAAAACTTACAAGTGAGGAGGGAATGGCGAGATATAGACCAGATACTGCCAGCCCAGAATATTATATCCTGAAAAGCTCTCATTTGTAAATGAAGGTGAAATTAAGACCTTTCACAGCAAACAGAAATTGAAAGAATTTGTTGCCATTCGTCCAGCCCTGCAAAAGATGTTTAAAGATGTGATACATGCAGAAACACAGAAACGCGGTCACCAATATGAAAGAAGGTAAAGGAAGGAAACCTCACAGTAAAAGATCACAGGAAACCCAAAAAGATAGGGCAAAGTTACTACTTATCAATAGTCACATTAAACATTAAAGGCCTGAACAATCCAGTTAAAAGACACTGATTGGCTGATGGGTTAAAGAACAAAACCCATCTATCTGCTGCTTACAAGAAACACATCTTTCTAACAAAGATGCATACAGACTGAAAGTGAAAGGCTGGAAAAAGATATACCATGCCAACAGAAATGAAAAAAGAGCTGGAATAGCCATCTTAATATCAGATAACATAAATTTTACCACAAAACTATTAGGAGAGACAAAGAGGGGCACTATTTAATGATTAAGGGATCCATTCAACAGGAAGATATAATGATTATCAATGTATATGCACCTAATTACAGGGCACGAGCTTATTGAAAAGACTTGTTAAGGGAATTAAAGGGAGTCTTAGACCCCAATACAATAGTACTGGGGGACTTCAAAACTTCACTCTCAGAGATAGACAGATCATCAGGACAGAAGACCAACAAGGAGACAATAGATTTAAATGACACTATAGCTCAAATGGATCTAACAGATATCTATAGAACTTTTTATCCTACACAGAAAGACTTTACATTCTTCTCAGCAGTACATGGAACCTTCTCTAGGATTGACCACATATTAGGCCATAAAGCAAGTCTCAGCAAATTCAAAAGAATTAGAATCATACCATGTAGCTTCTCGGACCACAAAGGAATGAAGTTGGAAATTAGCAACTCAGGAATCCCCAGAGCACGTACAAACACATGCAGACTGAACAACATGCTCCTGAATGAACAGTGGGTCATAGAAGAAATCAAAAGAGAAATCAAAAATTTTCTGGAAGTAAATGAGGATAACAGCACATCATACCAAAACCTATGGGATACAGCAAAAGCAGTGTGAAGAGGAAAATTTATATCAATAGGTGCCTACATCAAGAAATTGGAAAGGCACCAAATAGATGAGCTTTCAAGTCATCTCAAGGATCTAGAAAATCAACAGTAAACCAGACCCAAAGCTAGTAGGAGAAGAGAAATAATTAAAATAAAAGAAGAAATCAACAGGATTGAATCCCAAAAAAAAAACATTACAAAAAATCAGCCAAACGAGGAGCTTATTTTTTGAAAAAATAAACAAAATTGACACCCCATTGGCCCAACTAACTAAAAAAAGAAGAGAAAAGACCCAAATCAATAGGATCAGAGATGAAAAGGGAAACGTAACAACAGACACCACAGAAATAAAAAGAATCATCAGAAATTACTACAAGGACTTGTATGCCAGCAAACAGGGAAATCTATAAGAAATGGATAGATTCCTGGACACATACAACCTACCTAAATTGAACCAGATAGACATAGAAAACCTAAATAGACCCATCACTCAGACACAGAAATTAAAACAGTAATAAAGGCTCTCCCAATAAAGAAAAGCTCAGGACCAGATGGATTCACAGCTGAATTCTACCAGACATTTAGAGAAGAACTAACTCCAATTCTCCTCAAACTATTCAGGGCAATTGAAAAAGAGGGAATCCTCCCAAACTCTTTCTATGAAGCCAGCATCACCTTAATTCCTAAGCCGGAAAAAGATGCAGCATTGAAAGAGAATTACAGACCAATATATCTGAGGAACATAGATGCCAAAATCCTTAATAAAATTCTGGCCAATAGAATGCAACATCACATTAGAAAGATCATCCACCCAGACCAAGTGGGATTTATCCCTGTATGCAGGGATGGTTCAATGTTCGCAAAACAACCAATGCAATACACCACATTAACAGACTGCAGAAGAAAAACCACATGATTCTCTCCATAGATGCAGAGAAAGCATTTGATAAAATACAACACCCTCTCATGATGAAAACCCTAAGAAAACTGGGTATCAAAGGAACATTCCTCAATACAATCAAAGAAATTTATTAAAAACCTACGGCCAGTATCCTATTGAACCGGGAAAAGTTGGAAGCATTTCCACTGAGATCGGGAACCAGACAGGGACGCCCACTCTCACCACTGCTCTTCAATATAGTTCTGGAAGTCTTAGCCAGAGCTATTAGGCAAGAAAAAGAAATTAAAGGGATACAAATTGGGAAGGCAGAACTCAAACTATCCCTCTTTGCAGACGATATGATTCTTTATTTAGGGGACCCAAAGAACTCTACTAAGAGACTATTGGAACTCATAGAAGAGTTTGGCAAGGTAGCAGGATATAAAATCAATGCACAAAAATCAACAGCCTTTGTATACACAGACAATGCCATGGCTGAGAAAGAACTTCTAAGATCAATCCCATTCACAATAGCTACAAAAACAATCACATACCTTGGAATAAACGTAATGAAGGATGTTAAAGATCTCTATGATGAAAAATACAAAACCTTAAAGAAAGAAATAGAAGAGGATACCAAGATATGGAGGAATCGTCCATGCTCATGGATTGGAAGAATCAATATCATCAAAATGTCTATTCTCCCAAAAGCAATTTATACATTCAATGCAATACCAATCAAAATACCAAAGACCTTCTTCTCAGATCTGGAAAAAATGATGCTGAAATTCATATGGAGACACAGAAGACCTCGAATAGCCAAAGCAATCTTGTGCAACAAAAACAAAGCCGGAGGCATCACAATAGCAGATTTCAGGACATACTACAGGGCAGTAGTTATCAAGACAGCATGGTACTGGTACAGAAACAGATGGATAGACCAATGGAACAGAATAGAAATACCAGAAATGAACCCAAACTTCTACAGCCAACCCATATTTGATCAAGGATCCAAAACCAATCCTTGGAGTAAGGACAACCTATTCAATACATGGTGCTGGGAAAATTGGATTTCCACTTGCAGAATCATGAAGCAAGATCCCTACCTTTCACCTTACACAAAAATTCACTCAACTTGCATCAAAAACTTAAATCTACAACCAGACACCATCAAATTATTAGAGAGCATTGGAGAAACCCTGCAAGATATAGGCACAGGTAAAGGCTTCTTGAATAGTACCCCAGGAGCACAGGCAGTCAAATCCCAAATTAACTATTGGGATTGCATCAAACTGAGAAGTTTCTGTACTGCAAAACAAACAGTCAGGAAAGTGAATAGGAAACCAACATAATGGGAAAAAATATTTGCAAACTATGCAACAGATAAAGGGTTGATAACCAGAATCTACAAAGAAATCAAGAAACTCCACAACATCAAAACAAACAATCCACTTAAGAGATGGGCCAAAGACTTCAACAGACATTTTTCAAAAGAGGAAATCCAAATGGCCAACAGACACATGAAAAAAATGTTCAGGATCACTAGCCATCAGGGAAATGCAAATCAAAACCACAATGAGGTTTCACCTCACTCCGGTTAGCATGGCCCACATTCAGAAATCAACCAACAATAGATGTTGTAGAGGATGTGGGGAAAAAGGGTCACTAACCCACTGTTGGTGGGAATGCAAACTGGTTAAGCCACTATGGAAGTCAGTCTGGAGATTCCTCAGAAACCTGAACATAACCCTACCATACAACCCAGCCATCCCACTCCTTGGAATTTACCCAAAAGAAATTAAACTGGCAAACAAAAAAGCCATCTGCACATTAATGTTTATTGCAGCTCAATTCACAATAGCTAAGACCTGGAACCAACCCAAATGCCCATGAACAGTAGACTGGATAAAGAAACTATGGGACATCTACTCTATGGAATACTATTCAGCAGTCAAAAACAATGAAACCCAGTCATTTGCAACAAAATGGAGCAATCTGGAAAGCATCATGCTGAGTGAATTAAGCCAGTCCCAAAGAGACAAATATCATTTGTTTTCCCTGATCAGTGACAACTAACTGAGCACCAACGGGTAACCTGTGGGAGTGTAATGGAGACTATGAGAAATAGTGACTTGTTCAGCTATGGTGCTGACAGTTGATGTACAATATAACACTTTATCCATTTTAGTATTTTTTGTAAACTTTGTAATTAATACACAATTATTATTAGGTGTTTAAATTTTAACTGAAAAGTGATCCCATTAAATATAAGAATGAGAAAAGGAGAGGGAGGAGATGTATAATAGGGGGCATGCTCATTTGGATTTGCCCCAAATGATGAAGTTAGAAAAGTTCCAGGGGATTTTGACACAATCCCATCAATGTGGCATGTACCAATTCCATCTCACCAGCCCAGGTGATCAATTTCAGTTCACAACTGATCATACTGATAGGCCTAAGAGTCAAAGGAATCACACAAAGAAGACTAATGTCTGCTAATACTAACTGATAAAAAAGGGAGAGAAGGATCCAACATGGGAAGCAGGATACACAGCAGCATCATAGAATGACAGATGTCCTAAATAGCACTCTGGCCTCAGAATCAGCCCTTAAGGCAATTGGATCTGGCTGAAGAGCCTATGAGAGTATTTTAGGCATGGAAAGCCAAGACATGCTGGGGAAAAAAAAAAGATGAAGAAGAAGAAGAAGACCTAAATGAAGGATCTCAGCGAGTGTGATCCCAGTGGAAAGAATGGAGCCATCAAAGTAGGAGGTAACTTTCTCTGAAGGGAGGAATGAACTTCCACTTTGACTATGGCCTTGTCAGAATAGGATCGAAGTCGACAAACCCTAAAGGCTTCCATAGCCTCGGCAACTCATGGCTAGAGCCTAGGGAGATTACTGATGCCATAAACAAGAGTATTAAATTGTTAAATCAACATCAGGAGTCACTGTGTACTTGCGTCCCATGTGGGACCTGTCCTTAATAGGTTGTCAAAGGTGAAGTAATGATATAGCTAGTACTGAAACAGTATTTTTACACTTTGTGGTTATGTGTGGGTGCAAACTGATGAAATCTTTGCTTAGTATATACTGAAGCGATCTTCTGTATATAAAGATAATTGAAAATAAAAAAAAAAACCCTTGGTTTTAAATTGGAAATTACATAGAAAAATAATCAATCTTTTTAAAAAAAATATCTTGCAGAATCTCGGTCATTAATGTGATGTACACTGTTATTTAATGCTATAACTAGTACTCCAATAGTATTTTTTCACTTTGTGTTGCTATGGGAGGACAAACTGTTGAAATCTATATATATACTAAACTGATTTTCTATATATAAAGAGAATTGGAAATGAATCTTGATGGGAATGGAAGGGGAGAGCGAGTGGGAGCAGGGAGGGTTGCGGGTTGGGGGAAGTTGTGGGGGGGAAGCCTTTGTAATCCATGAGCTGTACTTTGGAAATTTATATTCACTAAATAAAAAAAAAGAGAATTGAAAATGAATCTTGATGTGAATGGAAGGGTAGAGGGAGCAGGAAAGGGGATGGTTGTGGGTGGGAGGGAAGTTTGGGTGGGGGAAGGCATTGTAATCCATAAGTTGGACTTTGGAAATTTATATTCATTACATAAAAGTTTAAAAAAAAAGAAACAGTATTTTACACTTTGTGATTCTGTGTGGGTGTAAACTGATGAAATCTTTACTTAATATAGACTAAATTAATTTTCTGTATATAAAGATAATTTAAAATGAATCTTGATGTGAATGGAATGGGAAAGGGAGCGGGTGATGGAGGGGGTGTGAGTGGGGGTGAAGTTATGGGGGAGGGGAAGCCATTGTAACCCATAAACTGTACTTTGGAAATTTATATTTACTAAATTAAAAAAAAGAAAAAAAGAAAATTCTTTTCTTATGCAAATATAATACAGTAGCCATTGGAGGGTGAACCAATGGAAAAAGGAAGACCTTTCTCTCTGTCTCTCTCCCACTGTCCACTCTGCCTGTCAAAGAAAAAAAAAACAACTTGAAATGGTTTAAGTAATCACTTTCTGTGATATTATTTTTTTATTTGACAGGTAGATTTATAAACAGCGAGAGGGAGAGACAGAGAGAAAGGTCTTCCTTCCATTGGTTCACTCCCCAAATGGCTGCTATGGCTGGAACTCCACTGATCCAAAGCCAGGAGCCAGGTGCTTCCTCCCAGTCACCCATGTGGCTGCAGGGGCTCAAGCACTTGGGCCATGCTCCACTGCCTTCCTAGGCCACAGCAGAGAGCTGGACTGGAAGAGGAGCAGCCAGGACTAGAACCGGTGTCCATATGGGATGCTGGTGCCACAGGTGGAGGATTAACCAAGTGAACCACAGCACTGGCACCCATGATATTATTTTTGAAACATTTTATGTTGTGGTGAATTAAAAAGCAAATATATAAATATAATGTTATAATTTTCTTCTAAGGGCACAACTGTATTGAATTCCCTAAATGTGAAGTTGAAGCAATTAGTCCCTATTTAATTGTATAATACCTCAGTGTAACCTCAGAATATCACTTCAGTTCTTTCAGTGCCACAATTTTTTCAGCCCCACCTTAAATCATTATATATATATACATATAATACATATATAATACATATATAATACATATAATATATAATACATATATAATGTAAATAAGGTATCTTTTGTTATTTATTGGCTTTTAATTTTAGGTCTTTCTGGCAATGACTCTTTCACCAAATTCATTTCAAGAGGGAGAGAAACATGAAGAATTCATAGAGGAATATGTGGTGGTAAATGTCATGAGACACAAATGTCTAAAGGCATTTAGTTTTAAATTTTTATTTATAATACTTATAGGGAAGATCATAATAGACTATTGCAATAACTTTAGCTCTATGAAGCCTTTTTAAAGCATATCAGACAGAAACTTGTTATAGAGAGGTAGACGTATCTATAGCAAACCAGTGTATTTTATGTTATTTGACTTTTTATATATATACAAGAATATATATATTCTATATATATTCTATGTGTTATATATATACAGAATATATATACAGAATATATACACACACACACACACACACACAGAATATACAAGAGAAGGATGGCAATATCATGACAATTTTAAAACAAATTTCCTGGAGAAGTTTTATAGATTTAGAATTATTTTAAATACAAAGTGGTGAAATGAAGGTTTAGCATTTTGGTGTCATGGGTAAAGCTTCTGCCTGTGGTGCCAGCATCCCATATGGGCACCAGTTCTTGAAACAGCTGATCAACTTCCAATCTAGCTCCAGGTTAATGTCCTGGGAAGATCAGAAGAAGGTGGCTGAAGTGCTTTGCCCCTGCTCTCCATGTGGCAGAGCTGGAGGAAGTTCCTGGCTCCTAGCTTAAGCTCCTGGCTCCTGGCCCATGGCTGGCAATGACCATCTGGGGAGTGAACCAAAGGGCCGAAGATGGCTTTCAATGCCTTGATCTCTCTCTCACTTTCTCTCTCTCTCTCTCTCTCTCTCTCTCTCTCTCTCTCTCTCTCTCTCTGTCTGTCTGTCTCTCCCTCTCACTTTCTCTCTTTCTCTCTCTCTCTGTAATCCCTTCAAATAAATATGTACTTTTATATAAATAAACACTAAAACGGGCCGGCGCCGTGGCTCAACAGGCTAATCCTCCACCTTGCGGCGCCGGCACACCGGGTTCTAGTCCCGGTCGGGGCACCGATCCTGTCCCGGCTGCCCCTCTTCCAGGCAAGCTCTCTGCTGTGGCCAGGGAGTGCAGTGGAGGATAGCCCAAGTGTTTGGGCTCTGCACCCCATGGGAGACCAGGATAAGCACCTGGCTCCTGCCATCGGAACAGCGCGGTGCGCCAGCCGCAGCGCGCTACCGCGGCGGCCATTGGAGGGTGAACCAACGGCAAAAGGAAGACCTTTCTCTCTGTCTCTCTCTCTCACTGTCCACTCTGCCTGTCAAAAAAATAAATAAAAAAAATAAATAAACACTAAAACGAAATACCCACCAGAAAAATAAGGTCAAGGAATATAAGAATGGCTTGGTTTCCTGAACCAGAATTCAGCTATTTCTATGCAACTTCCAACTAACCACAAAAATGAAAAACACAATAGAAATACAGAAAAAATCTAATCCACCTTGATGACTCTTTAAACGATGCTTGAAGTGTTTGACATGCATTTTCTTAAAATATGCTAAAACTCAGTGACAATTATTTATGACAACTATTATTATGACAATGATTTACTATGACATCCACAAAAATTTAGTGTAGATGGAAACTATTAATAAGTATCAATTATTCATCATTATTATTCATCCCCAAGTGCTTTACACTTATCCTTTTATCTGGATAGTGAGCATTCAGCAGATAATTATTAAAAAAATTGAATGGAAAATGGTTAATATTTCTAACTCTTCTAGAAGCTCATCTTTCTTAAGGAATTTCTCTTGTCCAAGCAGTCACATATCAAAGATATCAAAATCTTGCTTTGCATGTTATAGGCTTTATTCACTATTTGCTAAGTTAAGATGCAGGAAACAGAAAATGAAAATGTTATGGGGGCTGGCCCTGTGGCATAGTATGGGTGCCATATGGGTGTTGGTTCCAGTTCTGGCTGCTCCACTTTCAATCTAGCTCTCTGCTACGGCTTGCAAAAGCAGTAGAAGATGGCCCAAGTTCTTGATCCTCTGTGCCTGCATGGGAGACCCAGAAGAAGCTCCTGACTCCTGGCTTCAGATTAGCTTAACTCTGGCCATTGCAGTCAATTGGGAGTGAATCAGTGGATGGAAGACCTGTTTCTCTTTGCCTTTCCTTCTCTCTGTTTAACTCTGATTTTCAAGTAAATAAATAAATCTTTTAAAAATTATATAATCCAAAGGAATAATTTCTTTACAAGTTTTTGCAGAGAAATAACTTCTTCAGTGTTTTGGGATATGAGAGTACAGGGGAATCACTTAGCCATATAATTTCAAATAATAATTTAGCATTAGTTTTATCATATTGGAGGCAAATTCTTATGTCATTGTGTGTGCTGTACAAAATAATAAAATGAATCACATCTGTTCCTCAACAAATTCTGGCTCCTAGGTTATTATAGAATTCTCTGGTGATATGTTTACACATGTGGTACCACTGTGAAGAAGGTAATAGTGATTGGCTTTCAGGCTGGCAAATGTCCTCTGACCTTTTATATTTTGACAGAGGGAACTTGAGTTGGTTGTCTACAATTAGTGTCTAAAGCACATACATACGATGAAATGAATGTTCTTTATTTTTGGAAGTTTTCTGTAAGTATTATGTGGATAAATACCAACATATCTGAGATCCTGAAAAATCCCACTTCACCTCTATTTCTATTTCTCTAGACTTATTCTCTAGGGGAAAGTAAACAAGGAGTAGTAGAGTGAAGAGAGATGAAAACTTCAATGTCTGAGACTTGGAAAATAAACTACATATGAATGTTTTCTTTAGAAAATTCACTTGTAATGTTTAAAAAAGTATTTTAAAATTAGGCTCTCTTTCCAATAATAATTCCTTCTTGAAATCACTTTGTAGACCTTTCATTAAGTTATTCAGAATAAAAAATACTTATAAATTATCCTATTATTTTATAATGCACCATATTATGAACACCAAAATTCATACACAGAAACATGCATATAAATACACATATATACTGTGATATTTTGTATAAGCACAGGACACCAAATTAAGTAACAATTTTTTAAACTTTTATTTAATGAATATAAATTTCCAATGTACAGCTTATGGATTACAATGGCTTCCCCCCTCCCATAAATTCCCTCCCACCCACAACCCTCCCCTCTCCCGCTCCCTCTCCCCTTCCATTCACATCAAGATTCATTTTCAATTCTCTTTATATACAGAAGATCAATTTAGTATACATTAAGCAAAGATTTCAACAGTTTGCACCCACATAGAAACACAAAGTGAAACGTACTGTTTGAGTACTAGTTATAGCATTAAATCACAATGTACAGCACATTAAGGACAGAGATCCCACATGAGGAGCAAGTGCACAGTGGCTCCTGTTGTTGACCCAACAAATTGACACTCTAGTTTATGGCGCCAGTAACCATCCTAGGCTGTCATCATGAGTTGCCAAGGCTATGGAAGCCTTCCAAGTTCATTGACTCTGATCATATTTAGACAAGGTCATAAAAGACAGGGTGAGGGTAGTAACCAATGATCCTAAGAGTGGCATTAACCAGGTCTGAATAATTCTACAGCATTAAGTGGGGAAGAGGACCATCAGTACACAAAGGTTGGGAGTAGAGCCATTGGTGGTAGAGTAGAGGTTATGATTACAAAGGAATGAGGCCCAAGTGCAATAGACAGGGTCTAGAACAAAGGACAGAGTCATTATTAGAGGAGCTAAGAAAGGTGCTGTCTGAGCTACAATTAAGTTTTCTGATGGAGAGGCAAGTAGAACCTGATAGAAGGGGCTTGATAATAATCTGTTGGGCTTTAGGCCTTGTAAGTTAAGAGGCCCAGACCTATCTATATCTTCACATGGGGTACATCCTAAGGGAGGTGTGAACCTCCTAGAGGAAGTCACTCTGTTGACTTTCATTACTTAGCTGGCCTGGGAGGAGAGCTGGCCAGGTAAAAGCAGGGGGCATCTCTAACAAGAAATTTACAGTTCTGCCTGCAATGTTGCTGACCCTACTTGGCTGTCCCCTCAGCAGCAGTGGTCACTTGGAAGCTGGGCAGAGTGAAGGGCTTTTCAGCTTAGAGCCAATAAGATCTGTGGCTCTGACCTAGGCATCCTTCGACTCCAGGGCAGGTCCATTTCCAGTGATCCAATTCTTGGCAGAGCTGCCAGGGCTCTTCACAAGCTGACTTCTGCTGAAGCCCAGGCTTACCACATTGAAAGCCACTGCAGTGGACTGGCCTGTTGGGTCTCCTTGAGGGCAGATCACTGTACAGATCAGCCATTAATAGGCCTGCCACCCATTGCTTCTGATGCCTGGCTTTGTTTTCCTCCTGGTTTGTGTTAAAGCAGACCAGAGGATGCAAGTCAAGGGAGTGCCCAAGTCCCATCTCTAATCTTCAGTGGCCTGAACTACAAGTCTATAGTCACAGGCATGTTCTGTAGTAATTTTTCTAAGGTTGACAATGCCAATGAGGAAAATTATATTCTCACTTTAAAACTTTCTTTCCCTTTGGTCTGAAAGGGAGGTTTTTTCTACTTACTGTTTACTTCGCTAATGGTGAAGTAAATCTAGCTAAGAGATTATTATTTAAGTTCTTATTTTGGCTATGCTATTACAGAAAAATGTTAGCCATCTTTTTTATAAGGTCTAAAGATTAAATTGTGTGTCCCACAGATTCCTTCATAATAGAATTAGTTTCCTACCTTGAAGAAAATAGAGAAATGAAAGAACAAGTTTGGCTTAGAATAGAGAAATGAGGGAGCAAGTCCCAGATCGCTTGCTGACAATAGCAATATCACATGAATACTTAGCAAATAGTTTCAACCATTAGATAACAACTTAAGAAAGCATTTACCAGAAGGTCCAATGCCTCCTATAAATTTTAAGAATCATGTATTTGGAAACATCTCTTAAATATCTAACGGGGTGTAGTTTGTTTAACCAGTAAACTTAAGCACAACCATATAAAATGTTTTTAGTTTCTTTCTACCAACAAGTTTAAAATATATGATACACAGATTCAGGTCACACAAATTAAAATGTATCTTTGATTAATTTTAGCAGCTTAAAATTATGGACAATCTTATCTATAAGCCAATTAAAATAAAACTCTTAAAAATTTTTCTCATGTGGACATACAATATGTACACACATATAACATAGCATAGTAGACCAATATAGCAATTTTAATAATAGCTTTTAAAATCTTTAACTCCTTTTGTAGATTGCCAATAGATTTGAATTGCTTTTTGTTTTTAGTAACCTCAGTTAACCATACTTTCTCTCAGTTGGTACTGTTAATACATTATTGGCTTCATCTGTTTACAGAGCCATCCCAAAGTACTAAATACAATAGAAGTAGCTGGAAAAAGCCCATAGGAACCTATAGGAGGACAGCTAAACACAGAACCAACAATGCATTAGTTTTATGAGCAGCAAATCATATATAACTGTGGATGACAAAAGACTTTTAGTCGCCATGTTTAACATTATAAACTCATCAACCAACAAGAGGCACTTGCTTACTTCACAGTATTTTTGAAATCACATGTAGGATTTTACAAGTATTTAACCCTTTAGGCCTCTGGGGCTTGCTCATTAAGATAATTATCATGTCTAGTAACACATGATCATTAGACTTTTAAATTCTCAAACATTTGTGTTAATAGCATTTTCCATTATAGAAGCTTAAAATTTATTACCACGTCACATCTTGACAGTACTTCTAACATAATCCAAATAACCTGATTAGTTGGTGTCTCTGTAAGATGAGAGACATAGGTCCTTTGATTTTTTCAATTGGGCCCAAACTGGAAAAACCAAAGTCCAAGATTTACTGGAAATTTTAGAGACCAGATTGTTTGAAACTTTGATTTTTTGAATGCCTGTCAAGAATGCCAAGAAGGCTCAAAATCCAAAATATCTGGTTGAAATAAGATCCTAAAAATCATGACATAAAATAGACCAAATTTGATCATTGTTACAAGGTGATTATTCAAATCTTTGAAAATCAGCATATATTTAAATAACCCATAGCTCTTAATAAAAATTCAGCTGTTTTTGAACAATTAGAATTTAACAGACATCAAGAGAACATAATAGATTACTTTAACACATTGCTTTACCAGAGCATCAGAGTTTAATTCTATGTTAAAGAAAAATTGAGCTTCCTGTGATCTTTTGCTGTGAGGTTTCCTTCCTTTACCTTCTTCCATATTGATGACCATGTTTCTGTGTTTCTGTGTGTAACACATCTTTAAGCATCTTTTGTAGGGCTGGACGAGTGGCGACAAATTCTTTCAATTTCTGTTTGCTGTGAAAAGTCTTTATTTCACCTTCATTCACAAATGAGAGCTTTGCAGGATATAATATTCTGGGCTGGCAGTTTTTCTCTCTTAGTATCTAGGCTATGTCTTGCCATTCCCTTCTAGCTTTTAGGGTTTCTGATGAGAAGTCTGCTGTGAGTCTAATTGGAGATCCTCTGAGAGTAATCTGACGTTTCTCTCTTCCACATTTGAGGATCTTTTCTTTATGTTTCACTGTGGTGAGTTTGATTACAACATGTCATGGTGAGGATCTCTTTTGGTCATGTTTATTAGGGGTTCTATAAGCTTCCTGTGCTAAGATGCCTCTGTCCTTCTCCAAACCTGGGAAATTTTCTGCTAGTATCTCACTAAAAAGGCCTTCTAATCCTTTCTCCCTCTCCATATCTTCAAGAACTCCCAGAACCCGAATGTTAAGTTTTTTAATAGTATTCTGTAGATTCCCGACAATATTTTTTTAGATTCTAATTTCCTCTTCTTTTCTTTGGTTTGCCTGTTTCCTTTCCTGTTCTCTGTCTTCTAAGTCTGATATTCTCACTTCTGCTTCACCCATTCTGTTTTTAAGGCTCTCTAATGTGTTTGTCATTTGATCTATTGAATTCTTCATTTCATTATGATTTCTCATCAGTATCACAGTTTCTTGTTCTACTAGTTGTTTCATTTCATTTTGATTCCTCCTTAATATTTCATTTTCATGAGAGAGATTTTCTATCTTGTCCATTAAGGATTTCTGTAGTTCAAGAATTTGTTTTTGAGAGCTTCTTAATGATCTTATCAATTTTTTTAGATCTGCTTCTTGCATTTCTTCTATCTCATCATCTTCATAATCTTGAGTTGTGGTGTCTTTTTCATTTGGGGGCATCATAGTGTCTTCCTTGTTCTTGTTAGTTTGGTTTTTGCATTTGTTGTTTGGCATGTTGGAGATATTTGGTTTCTTCACTGTGGTGTTTTTTCTTGTTATACTATGGCTCTATATTAATTGTACTGTCTGCTTTTGGTGGAGCCTTAGAGGCTTGAGATTAGTGTGGCCTGAGAGCTCTGTTTGGTTCCTCAGGGTTGAGGGTGTGTCAAAGGTGACACTCCCAGGTTAGGTATGTTAAATCTCTCTTTCATTTTTTTTTTATTCAAAAGGGAAGTAATTCTGCACAGCTGAATGCACAGCTGAATGTAATTGGAGGTAGTTCGCAGGCGAATGATATACCCACAGGAGCCAGAGATCGGAAGCTCTTTCCCAAGGACCACACAGGGAATCTCTGCTGCCCTCAATGTGGGCTCCAATTCTCCTGCAGTCTCCCATGGGTTGCCAAGTTAGATCCTAATCTCCTGTTATTTCACCCTGCCCAGAGTCAGGTTTTTCTGTTAGGCTCAGGGCCGGTGCAGACCGGAGGTTGCCCTGCTTATGATGTATGTCCAAAATGGTGCCTGCTCTTTGTCTTGCTCACTTTTGAGTGGTGAGCAGAGACAGAGAAACTCGTGTCCGTTTCAGTCACTTTTTTTTCCCTCTCTCTCTTCTAGTTAGCCTGGTGAACTTTTCCCCACAGAATTTCAAGCCTCATTCCCTCTAGTCTCTTCTTTCCGCTTTCCCACTGGTGTCTCAGGCTATTGAGGTTCGGCTCACCTTGCGTTCCAGCATTGGTGTGTTGAGTCTGCTGCTGGTGTCCCGAAATTGGGCTCTCATGCTCTCCACGCAGGTCCACTGTGAATCACTAGTTCCGGAAGAGTTTCCTCTGCTGTTTCTTCTCCTACTCTTTCCTGAACCTGCAGTATCTCCACTTTTATTAAACTGTCTCTTCCCCACTATCAGTGTGCTCCCTTCCTATTCCGCCATCTTGCCACTCTCTCCAAATTAAGTAACTATTTAAAATGCTGTGTCATCGTTGCCTGGTGATTAAAAAATATAAGATATTCTTTATACAGTTCAATGTAATCTGTCTAAATACATTTCACAAAGGAACAATATTGTATTTCCATGGTTTAGTGTGATAGACATTAATGTCCTATTCATAATTTTATCATAAACTTTAGTAAATTACATAAAGAATGTAGGAAAGCATAGTAGTTGTACACTACTTTATGACAAAAATTCTTAACATTAAAATATTTATTTATTTATTATTTATTTATCTTAAAGATTGATTTAATTATTTGAAAGGCAGAGTTACTGATTGCAGAGCCAGAGAGAGAGAGAGAGGAAGGTCTTCCATCCACTGGTAAACTCCCCACATGGACACAATGGTTGGATTTGCACCAATCCAAAGCCAGAAGTCAGGATCTTCTTCCAGGTCTCCCACATGGGCTCAGGGGCCCAAGGACTTGGGCCATCCTCATTGGTTTATCAGGCCATAGTGGAGAGTTTGTTCAGAAATGGAGCAGCCAGGACTCAAACTGGTGCCCATATGGGATGCCAGCACTGCAGGCGGTGGTTTTACCCACTATTCCACAGTGCTGGTCCCTCAATACTGTAGAATCCTTCATTGAAAATATAATTGAGCAAATTTCTTTGTCAATATTGTTAAACCATGTTGGCCACATTGGCACTACATATATTTTCAAAATTATGTTTAATTTGGATGTCACAGTGATGTGTTGACAATAGAACATTGTATTTTTTGTTTCAGATCATTCAGTAGATCCATTAGCAAAGGTGATAGCAATGGTGATACTTCTGGAATCTCAAGGAGAAATTTAAATATGATTACACAGGAGAGACAGTGCTTGTTAATATAATATTATGAATATAAAAAGTCTATTCAATGAGAAAAAAATCCATTGCCAGCAGACTTTGTAGTTCATCAGATTTATCTACGCTAAATATAATTTGGAAAATAGATGTTGACAGGGTGAGAACTGATTCCCACTGTGGTAAAGCTGCCTGGCATAGCCACGGTGGCTGTTGCTCAGCAAAAAGGCAGGGGACAAGGTAGGCACCATGGTGCAGCATGTTAAGCTGCCTCCAGTGATGCAAGCATCCCCTGAGTGGTGATTTGACTCTCAGCTGCTCCACTTCTTTTTTTTTTTTTTACAGGCAGAGTGGACAGTGAGAGAGAGACAGAGAGGAAGGTCTTCCTTTTTGCCGTTGGTTCACCCTCCAATGGCCGCCGCAGTAGCACGCTGCAGCCAGCGCACCGCGCTGATCCGATGGCAGGAGCCAGGTGCTTCTCCTGGTCTCCCATGGGGTGCAGGGCCCAAGCACTTGGGCCATCCTCCACTGCACTCCCTAGCCACAGCAGAGAGCTGGCCTGGAAGAGGGGCAACCAGGACAGGATCGGTGCCCCGACCGGGACTAGAACCTGGTGTGCCGGCGCCGCAAGGCAGAGGATTAGCCTAGTGAGCCGCGGCGCCGGCCAGCTGCTCCACTTCTGATTTTTCTCTCTGAGAATGTACTTAGGAAGGCAGCAGATGGCCCAATGTTAGAGACATTGATGGATTTCCAGGCTTCTGGCTTCGTTCTGATGCAACCCAGGCCATTGCAGCAATTTGGGCAGGAAATGAGTAGATGGAAGTGTAGGCTCACTTCCCCCCACCCTCTTTCTCTCTCTCTCTGTCCCTCTCTCTCTCTCCATCTCCCTCTTTTTTCCACTCAATCTGTTTCTCTGATTTTCAAATATTTGTAAAAAAAATTCCTCTGAGTTCTCCAGTTTTGACTAAATTTAATAAAATAAATGAGAGTGGAGATAGGTTGTTCATATCCATGCTTGACAGAGAAGAGCACTGGCATGAAATTTTAGGGAGTTCACCTACACCACAAACACCTCAGGATGATCAACAACAGCAAACACAAGGAAGCATTTTAGGTTTTGGCTATAGGCTCTCTGACCTGTCCCATGACATCATTTGAACAATTAACAGTGACAGGGGCAAATACCATTGCTACATCAACAGAGCTTCATTGTCCTGCAATCATTGATGGATGTATTCAGACACTGCTATATGGATCAGGATGGCAGGATTCAGGCATCTTATGATCCTCAGAATTGTATAAATCCAGCCTTTTTTTTAAAAAAAAGATTTTATTTATTTATTTGAGAGTTAGAGTTACAGACAGTGAGGAGAAACAGAGAGAAAGGACTTCCATCCATTGGTTCACTCCCTAAATGGCCACTATGTCCAGAGCTGTGCTGATCTGAAGCCTGGAACCAGGAGATTCCTCTGGTATCCCACATGGGTGCAGGGGCCCAAGGACTTGGGCCATCTTCTGCTGGTTTCCCGGGCCATAGCAGAGATCTGGATGGGAAGTGGAGCTGGGACCTGAACTGTTGCCCATATGGGATGCTGGTGCTTCAGGCCAGGAAAGTAACCCACTGTGCCACAGCCCCAGCACCATCACCAGCCTTTTGTGAATAGCAACACAACTAAGCAAGAAACATGGAAATCCCAGGGCAAGTGCTGTGGCTTAGCAGGTAAATCTGACACCTGCAGTGTGGACATCTGATATGGGCACCAGTTCAAGTCCAGGCTGCTCCACTTCCAAGCCAGCTCTCTGCTATGGCCTGGGAAGACAGTATAAGATGGTCCAAGGCCTTGGGCCCCTGCACTAATATGGGAGACCCAGAAGAAGCTCCTGGTACCTAGCTCCTGGCTTTGGATTGGCACAGCTCCAACCTTTGTGACCATTTGGGGAGTGGACCAATGGATGGACGACCTCTACACCTCTCTCTTTCTCTCTCTCTCTTTCTCCCTTTCCCTTTCTCTCCTCTCTCTCTGCCTCTTCTTCTCTCTATAAAACCGGCTTTAAAGGCCAGCACCATAGCTCCACAGGCTAATCCTCCACCTTGTGGCACCGGCACACCAGGTTCTAGTCCCGGTTGGGGTGCAGGATTCTGTCCCGGTTACCTCTCTTCCAGGCCAGCTCTCTGCCATGGCCTGGGAGTGCAGTGGAGGATGGCCCAAGTCCTTGGGCCCTGCACCCCATGGGAGACCAGGAGAAGCACCTGGCTCCTGCCTTCAGATAAGCATGGTGTGCTGGCCACAGTGCACCAGTCGTGGTGGCCATTGGAGCATGAACCAAGGGCAAAGGAAGATCTTTCTTTCTCTCTTTCTCTCACTGTCCACTATGCCTGTCAAAAATTTAAAAAAAACCTGACTTTAAAATAAATCATTTTGTTAAATAGCTTACCTTTAATGAAACAGAACACAGGTACTAGATTTTATATAGTTTCTTTTAAGATTTATTTATTAATTTGAAAGTCAGAGTGACACACAGAGAGAAAGAGAAACAGAGGCAGAGAGAGAGAGAGATATCTTTCATCTGCTATTTCACTCCTCAATTGGCCACAGTGATCTGAGCTGTGCTGATCTGGAGCCCGGAGCCAGGAGCCTCTTCTGTGTCTCCAAATTGCATGCAGGAGTCCAAGCAATGGCCTGAGCTGTGCTGATCCGGTGCTCGGAGCCAGGAGCCTCTTCTGTGTCTCCAACTTGCATGCAGGAGCCCAAGCAGTTGGGTCACTTTCTGTTGCTTTCCCAGGCTACAACAGAGAGCTTGATTGGAAGTGGAACAGTGGGGACTCGAGCCAGTGCCCATATGGGATGCCGGAACTTCAGGCGGCAGCTTTACCCACTAGGCCACAGCATCAGCCTTAGATTTTTACATGGTTTATATCAGAGCACTTGTCTTAAATGTGTGGATAATTGATTTATGTTTCTGTAGTTTTAACAGTATTATTATAATGTAAAAATTGCAGTTGTGAAGGTATGATGATGAACACGTTGTGTCTGGTAACTCTTTGTGTCATTGTACATATCACATTGTCAAACTGAATTATGCTTGGACAAAACAATCATGTACTTTTCTAAATATATCCAATCCTAGAGTAAAAATAAATTTTTCAACCAATAAGGACTTTAAAATAATACAGAATTTGCATGGAATTACTTTCTTGTGTCTTATTTTGAAAGAGTCATATTCATTGGAAAATGCAGCATAAGCAATGAAGCAATATTTACTAAGTGAAAAATTACTTGAATTCTTCCTAAGACTTACATGCTCATCTAGATTCAGGCAGCTAAAGGACCCAATGGAGACCACCAAACTGCAAGAAAAAAAAAGTCCAGAACACACTTTAGTCAACTATGAAATTAAAAAGGAGAGAATTATAAATACAGTAACAGAAAGTGTCATGTTTAATATAAAGGAAAGCCAGCAGTTTTGGCAATAGAAACCCTAGATGCAAAAAGAGATTGGGATGATATATTCAATATTTGAAAAAACAAAAACAAAACATTGAACCATGAATATTATATATTATTATAGACCCAACTCTACGCTGACTACAAGAAACTAACTTCACAAGTAAAGAAACAGATGGACTAAAAGCAAAGGTCTGGAAAATGATATACCAGGCAAATGGAAACCAAAAGTGAGTGAGAATAGCAATACCCATATTAAATAAAAATAGAATGTTATATCAAAATAACATTAAATTGATAACTTATATTGTCACAAACTATAAAAAGAGACTAAGAAGGGCATTTTATACTAGTAAAAAGGTTTAATTCCTAAGAGGGTACAGCACTCATCAATATGTATTCACCCAGCAAGACACCACAAAGAGATATACAGTAAATATCATTAGACCTAAAGGGAGCGATGGACTTCAATACAGTAATAATGGGCAACTTCAATACCACACTTATCAGTGGATAGATAAACCAGACAGAAATTCAACAAAGATATGTCAGAGTTGAACCATACTGAGAAAATGGATCAGACAATTACAGATGCAGTTACAGAAGTAACTGGGTATGGTTTCATCCAACAGCTGCAGAATGCACATTTTTCTCATCAGCACATGGAGGACTTTTTAATATTAACTCCCATTTTAGGCCTCAAATTAAGTCTCACTAAAATTCAAAATAGTGAAATAATTCCAGGTAGCTTCTCAGACCACAAAGGAACAAAATTAGATATCAATAATAGAATATTTAAAAAATAAGCTGCATGCTACTGAATGGCCAGAGTCACTGAATTAATTTTAAAAAATAAAAAAAATGCTCTTGAAATAAATGACAATGAAAATGCATCATATCAAATCCTGTGGGGTACCGCCAAGGCAATACTAAGAGGAAAGCTTATAACAATAAGTGCTTACATTAAAAAATGATAAAGACCAGACATAAATGACTGAATTATTCATCTCTTGAACTTAGCAAAAAAAAAAAGAAAGAAAGAAAAGAAAAAGCCAACGCAAAAGTGAGATGTCATAAAAGTTTTTAGTTTAGTGGAGTGTTCACTCTGTGATTTGGGCACCAGCCGACCATTCCCTGGCCTGGAACAGCCCCATTGCTTGCTTCCCATGAACAGAGTCCAGACTGAGTGCTCATGGGAAGTGGACTGACCCTGAGGTTCAGCTGGAGTTCTCTTTGGGAAAAGGATCTTGGTTCATTCAGTAAATATTGCTTTAGGGAGGGGCTGGATACAGTGGCAGGGCGGTCCTCAGCCTTTCCAGAGTACAAGCTACATGTTTAAAGAACAGTTTCTGACTGGCCAGGTGATGCCTCACTTGAACTACCCCCAAGAGAACAAACTGTGCTGATACCACTGGGTAAGTGGAGAAGCCAAAGCTCTGAGTGGAGAGGTCTCCTACCTTGTGACAGGCAGGGCTGGGAAGGAGAAGCGGGGCATGGGGTTCCAGGATTTGCAGCTCCTCTCCACACCTTCAGATGGTGAGGGGTCATGATTTCTTTCTTCATGACCTTGATCTGGCCTAAGTTTCCTGGGTAAGGAATGTCACCTCCTTCCTGCTCAAGTTTAGTATTAGTTCATTTAAAATTTTATGTCCCTGTGGCTATGCTCATCTCTTTGTAAAAAAAAAAATGTGAAACAGAGTAAACAAAATGTGGCCATGAAAAAAAATTGAAACTACAAAAATATAAAAGATCAACAAAACCAAAAGTTGTTATTTTTAAAGAACCTTAACCTAATACATAGATTTTATATAGATTAACAAATAGAAATATGTAAAATAAAATTATAGAGAGAAGGAAATATTATAGCTGATATCACAGAAATAGAAAGAATCTTAAAATTACTATAAATAAGGGCACACTAACACATTTTAAAATCTCAAATAAAGGAATAAATTTCTAGTTACATGCATAATAGCAATGACAAGTTTTTTTTTAAGCTTTTTTGATTTTTTTTTTTTTTGGAAAGTAGAATGACAAAGTGAGGGAGAGACAACAAATGGATCATCAGTCTACTGGTTCATTCCCCAAAGGACCTCAATTGCCAGGGCTGAGTTCGGTAAAAACCATTATCCTTGAATTCCATCTGAGTCTCCCACATGGATGGCAGGGCCCCAGCTACTCGGTCCATCATTCTCTGCCTTTTCAGGTACATAATCAGGGGGTGTGTTGGAAACAGAACAATGGTGACCTGAACAGGCACTCTAGTATGAAGTGTCAGCATCACAACAGTAGCTTAATCTGCTGAGCCACATGCTGGCCCTCATAGTTGGGTTTCAACCCAAGGGGTAACATCATCAGGCCTAAATTTTGAAAATATAAAAGAATATCTGAAAGTCTGAACAAGGTTTCAGGAGGCAGGGTTGCAGGGAACACAGTTCAAAGATTACGGCAGTAATCCTAGGGGCACATAGTAGTAACCTGAACTTGGGTAAAGACATAGGAGAGAGTGGAATCAACAAAAAGACTAGGAATGTCACTCGCACTGAGAATATTACACTGGGAATTATATTAACTCCTGGAATGAGAGTTACAGTATATAGCATTTTCAATTAAATTTAATTATAAGGTATATTTCTGAGATAGCACTATAACATATCAGTGCTTGATAAGCAGTGCTAAGCAGTGTATGCAGACATTCTTAGCATTAGAGGACATGTAAAAATGTCATATATTCATGCACTGGTCTTATGTTTACAATTAATTCCAAGTTGTTCAATTAGCAATATTGGGAGCCAGCACTGTGGTGCAGTGGGTTAAACTGGCCTGCAGCACCAACATCCCATATGGGTGCCAGTTCATGTCCCGGCTGCTCCACTCCAATCCAGCTCCCTGCTATGGCCCGGGAAAGCAGTAGAAAGTGGCCTAGGTCCTTGGTCCCCTGCCCCCATGTGGGAGACCCAGAAGAAGCTTCTGGCTCCTGGCTTCAGATCAGCTCAGCTCTGGCCATTTCAGTCAATTGTGGAGTGAACCAGCAGATGGAAGACCTCCGTCTCTCTCTCTGGCTCTACCTCTCTCTGTAACACTTTCAAATAAGTAAAATAAATATTAAAAAAAATAGCAATATAGAAATTTTAGAATAAAGCCACTCAAAATCCTCTCAGGTTGCTTCAGGTGACTGATAGCATGGACATCTGTAAAAATTATTCTAGTTGTAACTTTTAGAAGTACTTGTACAGGCTGGCACCATGGCTCACTAAGCTAATCCTCCACCTGAGGCCCCAGCACACCAGGTTATAGTCTCAGTCAGGGCACCAGATTCTGTCCCGGTTGCCTCTCTTCCAGTCCAACTTTCTGCTGTGGCCCAGAAGTGCAGTGGAATATGGCCCAAGTGCTTGGGTCCTGCACCCGCATGGGAGACCAGGAGAAGCACCTGGCTCCTGGCTTTGGATCAGCGTGGTCCGTGGCCCACAGTGCACTGGCCTCAGTGACCATTGGAGGGTGAACCAATGGTAAAGGAAGACCTTTCTCTCTGTCTTTCTCTCTCACTGTCCACTCTTCCTGTCAAAAAAAAGTACTTGTTCTGTATTCTTAAAAGTACAGAACTAATTATTTTTTATGAGGAAAGCCAAGAGTGCTTGTTAATAGAACCAATTGCTTATCAAATGATAATGTCTTAATCACTCTTTCAAACTCAATCCCTTTGCAATACAAAAGATTTTTCACTTTTCCTTTTATATTTCAAATTTGTATTTATTTTTTTAAAGACTGCTTGTTTATTTTCATCTACTTGAAAAGCAGAGCAAGGCAGAGAAAAGAAATAGAGAGGCAAGATCTTTTTTGTGCTTATATATTCCCTAAATTACCACAAGTTTCAGGGCTGGACAAACCACAATCAGGAGCAAGAACGATTGAGCTAGGAACTCCATCTGTGACTCCCACGTGGTAGGAAGAAGCCCAATTGGTCCAGCATTTTCTGCTTCGCAGGGTGCATTGGCAGAAGGATGGATTGGAAGTTGGGTTGCCAGGACATGAGTTAGCACTCCAACACTAATATGGGAATCCCAAGTGGTGGCTTAATCCACTGTGACACACTAGCCCCTACCTTACACTCTTGCAATATATCACTTTGTTGAGAGAAGTCATTTTGCCATTCTTCATAAGATACATACATGCAAGTCATAGAATCTTGTTGTGAGAATGAAAATGAATCTAACAAATTTATACTGGTTAGTAATCATCACTTCATGGGATGTACTGCAAAGAACTTGAACATTTTACAAATAACTTTCAGTACTCATAAAAGCTTGTCCATATTGAAAATTTCTTTAACAGTGGCCATTTGGCTTAGTGGCTTAGACATCACTTGGTATAGTTATGTCCTGTATTAGGGAACCTGGGTTCAAATCCTGAGTTGCCTTCTGATTTCAGCTTCCTAAATGACAGATTGTGGTCCAAGTACTTGAATACCTGCCACTGCTGTGGGAGACTCAGATTGAGTTTCTGGCTTCTGGATTTGGCCTAGTTCATAACTGGATGTTGCAGGCATTTGGATAGTGAACAAGTGAGTGGGCAATATATCTACGTCTTTCTTTTTCTGTCTTTCAAATAAAAAATGAATTTTAAAAAAATTAAATTTGGTTATTTCTATCAAACTTTATGAGTAACTTTACATTTTTCCTTTTGCTTTGGAAATCAGAAATCTTACTATAAATTTGTTCATATGTTGAGTTAGTATGAATGGCATGGTTTTCTTTGTCCCTTAATATTACTCTTCCTAGTTTAATCCCCATTGCATAACATTATTGCACTTTAAGTTACCTAGAAACTATCACTCGGAAAAACAATAAATTACAAATTGATTTTCAAACCCAGATATTCTATTTAAACATAGTATTTTAACCATTCTAATTTTTAATTTTACCATACCCATTTTATTTTTATGTTTTAACTTTTTAATTTTATTTAAACATTTTAATTTTTGTCTGTTATTCCCTGAATCTTTACTCAGAAACAAGTCCTGGACCCTAAGTTGTGGACACTTTAGCCTAAACCATAAGTTATTTCTCTCCACATAAATTCCCCATAATGTATACAGTATATAAAATGAAATGAGTACATTAAAAATAAACTTCGGGTGGCCAGCCCCGTGGCTCAATAGGCTAATTCTCTGCCTGCGGTGCCGGCACATCAGGGTTCTAGTCCCGGTTGGGGCACTGGATTCTGTCCCGGTTGCCCCTCTTCCAGGCCAGCTCTCTGCTATGGCCAGGGAAGGCAGTGGAGGATGGCCCAAGTGCTTGGGCCCTACACCCACATGGGAGACCAGGAGAAGCACCTGGCTCCTGGCTTCAGATCAGCACGGTGCAGCGGCCATTGGAGGGTGATCCAACAGCAAAAGGAACACCTTTCTCTCTGTCTCTCTCTCACTGTCCACTCTGCCTGTCCAAAAAATAAACTATGGGAAACAATCAATTTTGTTCAATCACTTACATCTGTCAATAACGTGTTCTATAAAGGGGATTATGATTAACTTGGACACCAACTGAAGTTTTAGGCTTTGCTTCTGCTGCTCTGAAAGGCAGCCTGGGTGCTTCTCCCTCTCAGGGAAGGAGGGCCTGTGGGAGCTGGGCACCCAGTGTTCCTGGTCACAGGAGGGCGGCCTCAGCCACTGTTCTTGAGCAGCAGGAGCTGCTGCCCTCAGACTTCCTCACTCGCGTTGGCAGCCTTGTCCTTGTTGGGAAGAGGTACCTGGGCTGTGGTTTTATCCCATTCCCCATCTCTCACCCAGCAGAGGAGCTCAAGAGACACTCGCCCCCTTCAATGGGGAGGTAAGACCTCCTTCATGGCTGCTACTTCCAGTGGCTTTTCCCAGCATGGAAACATGAGGCAAGCCCAGGATGGGAGCAAGCCCTGGCTTCAACGTCCCAACACACAGGCTTCCTGTTCCCACAGTCTTAACTCACAGTGACTGTAGCCAAGCAATGAGGTTAAATGGAAGTGAACTCGGGCCTGTAGAGGGCAGTCACTGGGCATGCGCATGGAAGACCAGCGGCCACCAATAATCAGTGCCTATGCTGGGTCCTCGCTTCTGAGCGATGGCCTTCCTTGCTTTCAAAATGGGTGGGTCCTGGTGACAGTTGGCAACATTTCAAGAAGGAAAGATTCAGATCTGGAACTTCAGGAGGCTGAAGACCTTGTACCTAGTAAATTTCCCTAAATTCTCTGTGCCTCTCTTTATCACAGAAGTACACGTCACTCTATCCTAGACAGTTTCTTTGGGAATTGAATAGCTGCAGGAAGACTGTGTTTTCATGACTTTAGAAACCGGCCGTATGTGTTATCAATTGTGATTTTAGAAACAGAAGTTAGTGCATGTTTGTGTTATTTCAATTTTTATAATTTTTTGTATATAGGAACCACCAAAGAAAAACATACAGTTAAATACTATAGATAATCTAAAACATCATAAACAGAAATATTTGGGAATACAGAATAAATTTAAAAACTCTTTGAGGAAGCTTCAAAAACAGTATTTTAAATATAACTTATTTGTGTTTAGCCAAATTTTCTAAAAATGTTTGTCTCTTATTTTTCGATTTTAATAGTACTCTGACTTGTAAACAATTGCTGAATAATTCTGACTACACTTTTGTGCTCTGAAATTGTAGATATCATATTTCTGAGAGATCTATTTTGTACAGTTTCCTATGTAATAGAGACATTTTTTAATTATTTTATTGAGTACAACTATTATGATTGCAATATTTATATTATGGGAGAAAATAAAAAAAAACCTGATAGCATGTATATGTCTTTTATATGTGATAAGGCACTTTTTTATTTGGCTTTTACAGTACCCTCTGATTTAAAATCTTTTTTCTTATGATATAGAAAACAGTGAGTAATCTAATTACTGAATGAAAAATAAAAGGGATTTTTATCAAACCTACAATGATGACGTGAATAAGCTTAGTATGGTAACCGAGGGTGTAAATTTTAGTAAGACTGTGTTGGCTTCTCAAATGTTGCAATTTCAATCTGGAAAAATATTTTGATTCAATACCTGATGTTTATTATATAGCTAGAAATAGAATGTTTTAGGCAGCTCCTTATTTCAACTCTTTCACAAGTCAGAAAAATAAGCTAAGCTTTCATCTAGAATACTATTCAATTTAGAGAAAAATTCTAATATGGGACATCCAAGTAAGAAAAATCAGTTAAGGAAACTGTTTAAAAAGATTGTCTAGTAAGAAAGGTAGGAGATGGAAAGAGATATTTCATTAGAAAATTTGATATTGAAGACCTACAACATAGGTAAGAGTAGTTGGAAAATGTTTCCTGTCAGTGTTTAGAAAACAGCAAGCCAGGCCGGCGCCATGGCTCATTAAGCTAATCCTCTGCCTTGTGGCGCCGACACACTGGGTTCTAGTCCCGGTCAGGGCACCGATCCTGTCCCGGTTGCCCTTCTTCCAGGCCAGCTCTCTGCTGTGGCCAGCGAGTGCAGTGGAGGATGGCCCAAGTCCTTGGGCCCTGCACCCCATGGGAGACCAGGAGAAGCACCTGGCTCCTGCCATCGGATCAGCGCAGTGCGCCTACCGCGGCGACCATTGGAGGGTGAACCAACGGCAAAAAGGAAGACCTTTCTCTCTGTCTCTCTCTCACTGTCCACTCTGCCTGTCAAAAATTAAAAAAAAAAAAGAAAGAAAACAGCAAGCCTATTGAGAATAAACACAAATGACAGGAAATTTCTTTGAAAAACAGTAAAGATGAAATGAAGCAAATGACTTCAGATTTCTTTAAAATATTCTCTCAAGTGCTTTATAGGTCTCCATGAAGAAATGGAGTTTAAAACTTTTAGGGCACATTTGGATGTTGGCATTCTGGGTAAAAAGATCTGCAGCATATTCTTACCAAAAAATACATCTTTTTGAAAGACCAACCTGCCTTGATAATTAATTAGATAATTATTAGAGTTCTCTCAAAGTATAGATAATGCACTAAAATTTCATAATGTAATACTAAATCATGGTAGAAATAACATTATAACTAACTTCTATTCAGTAAAATGACTAACTCAAAATGTATGTTAGAAAATCATTTTATAGACTAAAATATGTAGACATATAAAGGGGTATTCATAAAAATTATAATTCAAATATGAACTTAATAAATCAGTAACTTTATAAATCATAATTATGTTTTGAGTTTGAAGATTGATATTTTATGACTATAATGACACATAATATTTTGCTTTATCTTTATTGAGACATTATATAAGACACTGACATTTCTTAAGTTTATTTGGGTTGAACATCACCTTTGGCAAGAATTTTTTTTTTTTTTTGACAGGCAGAGTGGACAGTGAGAGAGAGAGACAGAGAGAAAGGTCTTCCTTTGCCGTTGGTTCACCCTCTAATGGCCGCCGCGGTAGCGCACTGCGGCCGGCGCACCGCGCTGTTCCGATGGCAGGAGCCAGGTGCTTCTCCTGGTCTCCCATGCGGGTGCAGGACCCAAGCACTTGGGCCATCCTCCACTGCACTCGCTGGCCACAGCAGAGAGCTGGCCTGGAAGAGGGGCAACCGGGACAGGATTGGTGCCCCGACCGGGACTAGAACCCGGTGTGCCGGCGCCGCAAGGCGGAGGATTAGCCTGTTGAGCCCCGGCGCCGGCTGGCAAGAATTTTTATTACAATTTTTAATATTTTCTTCAAAATGAAGTTACACATTTAATAATAATATCAGATCTGTATATAAGTTTAACAAATGTATAGTTACAATGTAACAAAGAAGAGCATAATTTGTTTCCCATTATAATTCCCTGTATTTTCACCCTGTCATAACTGTAAATTCACTTCTTCAGTCCCCTCTGCTCACTCACCTGTGGCATGACATGACTCTGTCTTCATGAGACTGAGCTGGCTCATTCTCATTTCTAGCATAGCTCCTCCTGTCAGCTATGTCATCCCACTACAAGATGGAAACTGGCATGAGAGGGATGGTGACCTAAACTAATATCTAAAGACAGGTCAGAACCCATGGCCTCCTGAGCCCGCAACCATTGTAAGTACTACTGAGCATGAGAATATTTTATTGTTAAAATTGTCTCTGACCAGGTTAGCTGAATGGTGACTTTCATCTGAAATATGGATGCCTGGACACCAGGGTTCTAAGTTCTATTATGTTCTATCTCTAAGGAAGTGATATCGCCTTTACTACCTTACCTGATCCCTCTAATCTAACAGGAAAATTCCAAAATCATCCTCCACTGATTTCCCAGAAAAATTAGCAGGGAGTTGGATTGGAAGTGGAGCTGCTAGGACTTGAATTGGTGCCCATAAGGGATGCCAGCACTGCAGGCTGGGACTTTAACCCACTGTACAACAGTGCTGGCTCCTAATGGTTACTTTTGACTTTTCTGTTTCCCATGTTTCCATTAAAATGGTTATGTTGTTCATACACAAAAGTAGAATATTAAAAAAGAGCATTCTACAACTAGCTGTATTATAGATTAGCATATAGCAAAAATTTCATTTAAAATTATGTATAAAATTCAAAACCTAAACCATATCCCCATGAATCATTCATTCATCAATTAATTTAAACTTTTAAACTATATTCTGAATACCTCTATTCTTTATCATGTTAATACTTCCTACTTAATAATTGACTCATATAGATTCATCTCATTCACTCTACAGTTGGATTTATTTTAATAGCAGTATTGCGAGAATGTAGTGAGTTAATATGTAGATAGCAAGCAGTTAATCACTTTGGAAATCTACAAAGTGTACCTAGATAAAATGAAAATCCACTAACCATATGAACAAAACATTATTGCCCAAGAATCTGGACTTCAATAGCAGATATACCTATATTCGAATTCCAGTTCAGTTAATGACATCTTGAGTGCTTCCAGACAATATCATATCACTTTCTAATCTTGATCATCTGTATCAAAAATCAGGATAGTGGAAACATATAGAGTGTTAGTGAAAATTCAATGAGGTAAATAACATTTACCAGTCCCAGTGCCTGACACAAATTCATGACTCATTCATTGAAGATTTTCATGTGTAATCCATTTTAGATTACTTCTGAACTTAATACAGCAGCATGGGAGGGAGGTCCAAGATGGCTGAATAGATATAAGATGGGCTGACTTTGACCTCAGTAAGATAACAGAAAGCAAGTGAAGTAACTGCATTTCCAGGAGAGAATTTAACAGAAGCTTCTGTGGAAGCTTCCACTTCTGTGGAAATCCTACAGAAAATAGGAAGACTCAGTGGAGCAGCAGGGACAGTACAAATACATAGCAGTAGTGAGGATAACACGGGGGACTCCCACAGCTGGATCTGGAGGAGACACAATCTTTTTGGAGCTCTATCTGTGACATCTTACATCACTGGTGATTTTACCTGAGGGAGAACCATGTGGACAGCATTGATGTTGAGTCAGGCCTGGTGAGATACTGAGGGGCAGTTTGCCCACCTTACCCTGTGACAGGAGAGCACACAGATTCCCTCCCACTCCCCCACAAGGGTGCCTGGTGACTAGCAGAAACAAAGTGCCATCTTATTACGGTGAATAAGGGTGCTGCAGCTCACATGTGCATGACTAGATTTTATTTACTTATTTATTTATTTTTATTTAAGGAATATAATTTCACATTATTATATACAGATTTGGGAATGTGATGCTTCTTTCCTCCCACCTCCCTCCCACCCACCCATACTCCCACTTTCTTCTTCCTTATTTTTAAAATATGTATTTATTTATTTATTTGAATGTCAGACTTATACATCGAGGGAAGGAGATGCAGAGAAAAAGAGAGGTCTTCCATCCATGGGTTCACTCCCCAGTTGGTTGCAAAAGTTGGAGCTGCACCATCCTTTCACCCTTAGCCCCTGGCAACCTGCAGTATATTCTGTGCTTATAATTGAGTTTCATAGATTCCACAAAAAAGTGGCATTTATTTTTTTCTGTGTTATGTCAAGAAGCCCAATGTCCACATTCATACTTTAAGATCCGTGTGTGACAAAATGTCAGAATTTCTTTTTTAATGTTGAGTGTCATTCCATTGTCTGAGTATCATCTTCTCTCTTTACATCTGTTAACAGACAATGCAGTTATTTCCATATCTTGTTCTTGTGAGCAATGCTTACATGAACATGGATGTACAGGTGTATCTTTGAGAGAGTGATTTTGTTTCTTTTGGATACACATCCATTAGTGGGATTGCTTTGTCATTTGTTTCATTTTTAGAAGAACTTCCTTAGTGTTTTCCATAGTGGATGTACCAGTTTACATTCCTACAATATATGCATTCCATTCTCTCCACATCTGGTTCAATATTTGTTATCTTTTTTGTTATTCTTTGATAATATCCATTTTTACATGTGTGAGGTGATAACAATTGTAGTCTTGATGAACAATGCTGAGCCCCCCCCCACCCCTTTTTTTAAAGAATTATTTCTTTATTTGAAAGACAGAGTTACACAGAGAGAGAAAGAAAGGCAGAGAGAAAGTGAGGTCTTCCATATACTGGTTCACTCCTCAGTGGGCTATAATGGCCGCAGCTGTGCTGATCTCAAGCACTCCCTACCAACTTCATGTTCCTCAGCTTTTCTTTTCAAATTTGTTTTTGTCCACTGCACATTTCCTCCAAATGTTATCATTTCTGGTAGCCTCAGTGTTGAAAGAATTGCTGCCTCTAATTCTCAATAGATTGATTGATGTAGGTCAAATAATGACAGGTCCTCCTTCTTGGGTTTCCAGGGAAGAGGAAGATTGGTTAAATAATGGAAGCTCTATGTTAACATTGCTGCACAACTGTCCTGTTTCCTCTGGTGTCTGCACAGCTGCTCATTTTCACTGTGAATGTGTACTTGCTGGTTTTTAATAGAAGTTCAGTATCCCTTAGGTGAAAGACCTGAATATAAAGTATTTTGGACTTTGCAACTTTTGAGATTTTGAAGTAATCATAGATTTCATAATTAGAAGTCATGGAGATGGGGCTCAAGTCTAAACATGAAACTCATAGCCTGAATGTAATTTTATACAATGTTTTTAATGTGCCTGGTTTTGACCATAACTCTTCACAAGAGCTCTAGTGTGGGATTTTCTTCTTGTGATGAGCACACAGCAAGCTTCAGACTTTGGAACTTAGGAGTTTTGATGTTTGGATAAGCGAGGGCAAATTTTATACTACCAAGCAGGAGGGGAGAGGAAGATCTGAATAGTAAAGTATCCATTGTCCCAAATCTCACTACTTTCAACAAAATTCCCCCACTCTTCTTGAGTAAGCATTCCCTTAGTTATTGCAAGCCTTTAAGTAACTTCCAGATTTCTGGAAAGGTATACACAGACAACTTTCAAGAGTATTCTTATTGATTTTATAGAGAAAATGATTTTTCAAAGAAAATTTAGATTGTCATTTCCAGTGATTCCATCTCTTGCTCCTGTTTAAAATTGCATTTTGTAGTTAATTTTTTTCGCTTTCACCTTAATCCATTCCTCCCATCCCTTCTATCATTTTTATTTTTTTCTTTTCTTTCTAGTTATCATTTTTGTCCTCTACTCGGGGGCATTTTTTATGGACATTAAGAACATCTAGAATCAATAAGTTTACTTTTAACCTAAAAATTTTTAAAGCATTTTATTCTTAGATAATAAATTTGTTTTAAGTTAAAAAATGCCTGAGTGTGTGTATGTGTGTCTGTGTGTCTTTGTGAAAATTTGAGTTTCCCTTCCACTTATTAGCTTGAAATGTATTTCTCTAATAATGGGGAACTGTAAGCAAATAACACTTTCTAGTAGACTTCTAGATTTAAATGATCTCATGTTGGCCATTTGATAATTTCAGTTAGCCAAGACATTTTATTTATACTGTTTTTTAATCATTTATTTATTTATTTGAAAGTCATAATTACACAGAAAGAGAAGGAGAGGCAGAAAGAGAGAGAGCTCTTCCATCTGCTGGTTCAGTCCACTATAGACCACAATGGTCAGAGCTATGCTGATCTGAAGCCAGGTGCTAGGAGCTTCCTCCAAGTCTCCCATGTGGGTGCAGGGGCCCAAGGATTTGAGCCATCTTCTACAGCTTTCCAAGGCCATAACAGAGAGCTGGATCAGAAGTGGAGTGTCCAGGAATTGAACCAGCACCTGTACGGGATGTCGGCACTGAGGGTGGCTACTTTACTTGCTATGCCACAGAAATAGGACCAGCCAAAGTATTTTAATAGATTACTTTTCAGTTTTTTTTTTTAACCTAAGAGGTAGAATTTTTTTTTAATTTTTTTTTGACAGGCAGAGTGGACAGTGAGAGAGAGAGACAGAGAGAAAGGTCTTCCTTTTGCCATTGGTTCACCCTCCAATGGCTACCACAGCTGGCGCACTGTGGCCAGTGCACTGTGATTATCCAAAGGCAGGAGCCAGGTGCTTATCCAAATGCAGGAGATAGGTGCTTATCCGAAGGCAGGAGCCAGGTGCTTATCCTGGTCTCCCATGGGGTGCAGGGCCCAAGCACTTGGGACATCCTCCACTGTACTCCTGGGCCATAGCAGAGAGCTGGCCTGGAAGAGGCGCAACCAGGACAGAATCCGGCACCCTGACCAGGACTAGAACCCGGTGTGCCAGCGCCACTGGGTGGGGGATTAGCCTGTTGAGCCATGGTGCCGGCTGAGGTAGAAATATTTTGATGCATTTTCTATTTATTAAAGCCAATGCCATTCCAACATTTGGAAAATAACTATGAATTTCTCTTAAAGTATCATTAATTTGAGCATTTTCCTAGGTCTAATGTTATAAACTAATATGATAATACTTGTTTTCTTTTTAGAATCAAAAAACTGATTTTATTTGTCATGTTCTTGTGTTAGTTCAGACTCTCCTTATACATTTTTGAAATAAACATATGAAGTGACATTAACTGAAAAATGCATTTTGAACTGAAATATTAGTGTTTTTAGGGTGATCCAAGATGATCTTATCAACTTTATGATGGCATTATGGTAAAATACATAATTTCTCAAATACAAAGAGTGTAAACATTTTTTATTATTCCAGGTCATCATTTTTAAGCACATCCTAATTTCAGAAATATGTGACAATATATAAAACTTAGATGGGAAATATATTAGTTTGTATTGAAATGTCATGAAATCTTGAATAATAAGAATGCCAAATTTATGGAAATTTCAATGGTCAGAATATAAAGGTACAATGTTTTCACCTCCCACTGAGCTTAGCTAAAACTTTGGTTTTAATTACCTATTTTCTATTGTTTCCTTAAGTTTATATGTAATTATTTCATTAATATATCTTAACAAATCATGTTTTTTTTTCTTTCCTCAGACTTTTCTCTCTTCACTATTTCAGTTAATTGTGCTTGTTCCTTACACTCAAATTCTTTCAAATTTTTCAATACTGATTCATCTCAATTTTGTTGGTAATATTTCCTCCAGCTTTTATTCTGATGCTATGCTAGTTGAGGTCATGATTTTCCATTTCTTCTTTGAGGTATCATAGTAATTTTTAAATATTCTTTCTCCTTTCTGATTTCTAAAAAAGTAATTATGTATTCCATCAGTTTGGGTATTTTTTAATCATTTGCATACTAGAGCAATAGTAAAATCTCTTACTCTGACTTGAGTTTTCTTTTTAATTTTATATTTGTTCTACTTCATTGCTACATCAGAAATTATGAATGGAGTCCATATAAAATTTTTCTAATTTGCATTTTCTGGGATTTCGTGTGAACTCTGATGAATAATTTACTCAATTTTCTTGACCATTGAGGATAGCCCCTCCTTAGCTATTTATTTTTATTTTTTTGACAGGCAGAGTGGACAGTGAGAGAGAGAGACAGAGAGAAAGGTGTTCCTTTTGCCATTGGTTCACCCTCCAATGGCCACTGCGGCCAGCGCACTGTGGCCAGTGCACCGCGCTGATCCAAAGGCAGGAGCCAGGTGCTTAACCTGGTCTCCCATGGGATGCAGGGCCCAAGCACTTGGGCCATCCTCCACTGCCATCCCTGGCCACAGCAGAGAGCTGGCCCTCCATAGCTATATTAAGAAAGAGTAGGACGGTGTCAAGGCTCAATAGGCTAATCCTCTGCCTGTGGTGCCAGCACATCAGATTCTAGTCCCAGTCAGGGTGCTGGATTTTGTCCCAGTTGCCCCTCTTCCAGGCCAGCTCTCTGCTGTGGCCCAGGAGTGCAGTGGAGGATGGCCCAAGTCCTTGGGTCCTGCACCCACATGGGAGACCAGGAGAAGCACCTGGCTCTTGGCTTTGGATCATCGTGGTGCACTGGCCACAGAGTCCATTGGGGGGGTGAACCAATGGTTAAGGAAGACCTTTCTCTGTCTCTCTTTCTCACTGTCCACTCTGCCTGTCAAAAAAAAAAAGAGTAATACCCTGATCTCTTTTTTAGAAAGAAAGACATATTAAGGAATCAAGAATCCAGAGTACATATTAGTAATATTTCCACTTGTTAAGTTGACTTTTCTGACCTCTCTTGGATATTCTTGGTCTTTACTGTGCAACTGTCTACATTCATTAATTCCTTGATCTTTGAAAACTCAGAAAGCAAACAATTCCACAGATATGTTCCTATATTTGCTGAAACTCTGGGTAAGTAAGAAAAATATTAGAGTAGTTTAGGAAGCTAAAGCTACATGTTACACAGGTAAAATATTCTTACTGTGTAAAATTATTTCATATGTAAATTGAATTGGGATTGTAAGTAAATCCTGGATCTTCTGTGCAGTACACCAGATTCTGTACTATCATGACCTGTATAAGATTAAATGGGCTGGCGCTGTGGCTCACTAGGTTAATCTTCCACCTGCGGTGCCAGCACTCTGATTTCTAGTCCCGATTGGGGCACCTGGGTTCTGTCCTGGTTGCTCCTCTTCCAGTCCAGCTCTCCACTGTGGCCCAGGAGTGCAGTGGAGCATGGCCCAAGTGCTTGGGCCCTGCACCCGCATGGGAGACCAGGAGGAAGCACCTGGCTCCTGGTTTCGGATCTGTGCAGTGTGCCAGCCACAATGCACCAGCTGTAGTGTGTTGGGCTTGGGGAAGTGAACCAATGGAAGGAAGACCTTTCTCTCTCTCTCTCTCTCTCTCTCTCTCTCTCTTTCTCTCTCTCATATCTTTCACTGTGTAACTCTGCCTATAAAAAAAGATTTATTTTCTGTGTCTCTGTGTGAAATAATATTAATATATTTTATAAAATTAATAACATTAATATATTTTATAAAATTACTTCATCAGTTTCTTTAGCTTTTAGATTTTTCCATTTCACTTTTATGGAAGGTGGAATAATTACTGTGCTATGTAAGTGAAAAGAAAAGTCATTAATCAATTATAGTTAAAATATTCAGAGATTGGTGGAATACTGTCATTACTTATGTATTTTAGATGACACTAATTTGCCTTTTATACTTTATTTTTTCTTAAAATTTATGCATGTGTGAACTTCTTTTTCCTTATAACCCCAAATCCTTTGTTGTATTGGGATGGACAATGAGCTCTATTCTGTCCACGATATGGGTTAATCTGGCAATGGAATACTTAGCTTTCCTGTCTAAATATTCAAAACCAACACCGTTAGAAATAAGTGTATTTGGTTACTCTAAAAATATTTTTCCAACCATTTTGCAAATTTTATCTTCCTTTGTTAAAGCTTTCTTAAAGCTACTGCTGTGCTACTGGAATTTACAGCTGTGCATATTGCTGAACAATTAAAACTTCTTATTTATTGGCTATGGCAGCTTTATTTGTTGGTAGTATGCATATATTATATGATTATTGGAGCATATATTATAACAACAGATACATTAGTCTTTTTTAAAAAGATGTATTTATTTGAAAAGTAGAGTTATAGAGAGGGAGAGAGAGAGAGAGAGAGAGAGAGAGAGAGAGAGAGAGAGAGTCTTTCATCTGCTAATTCACCCCCCAGATGGCCACAATGGCCAGAGCTGTACAAATTCAAAGCTAGAATCCATGAGCCACTTCCATGTCTCAAATTGCGTGTAGGGGCCCAAATCTTTCTGCCATCTTCTACTGGTTTCCAGGACATAGCAGAGAGCTGGATCAGAGGTGGATCAGCCAGGATTCAAACCACTTCCCATATGGAATGCTAGCACAGCAGGCAGCAGCTTTACCTATTAAGCCACAGGGCTGGCCCCATGTTAGTCATTAAGAGTGCATTATGTTTACTTAGAAGTAAAGAATAAATACAAATAATTTAGTAGTCATAGGTACAAATAATTAGATCATTTTAAAGATCTATTTATTTATTTGAAAGTCAGAGTTACACAAAGAGAGAAGGAGAGGCAGAGAAAGAGAAAGAGGTCTTTCATCCATGGGTTCACTCCCCAATTGGCTGCAACTGCTGGAGCTGTGCCAATCAAAAGCTGGGAGATGGGATCTTCTTCCAGGTCTCCCTCACTGGTGCAGGGGTCCAAAGACTCAGAACATCTACTGCTTTCCCAGGTCATATCAGAGAGCTGGATTGGAAGTGGAGCAGCCGGGACTCAAATCAGTGCCTATATGGGATGCTGGCACTGCAGGCTGCAGCTTTACCTGCTACAACACAGTGCCAGAACCCATAATTAGAACTTAGATGGTTTTCAATACAGCCATGATCTTATAAAAATTGATATTTATTTTTAACATAATATAAAAATTATAAAGAGAGAGAGGAGAGATATCTTCTATCCATTGGTTCACAATTGAAATGGTTGCATTGGCCAGGGTTTGGCCTGGCTGGAGCCAGGAGGCAAAAACTCAAGCTTGCTTTCCCAAACAGGGCGCATGGGCTCAAATATATGGGTCATCTTCTGCCTTTCCAGATGAATTAGCAGGAAGCCTAATCAGAAATGGAGCAACCAGCACTCAAACTGTCACTGTGGTTTGGGATAATTGCATGGCAAGTAGTGGATTAACTAGCTGGACCACAGTGTCATTCTAACTAACATCTTCTTTTTAACCTGAATCACTTTATTTATTGAAAAGTAGTATGGCAAAGATGGAGAGGGAAAGAGTGGATGGAAATGATCTTCCAACCATTGGTTCACTCCCAAATGGCTGTAACAGTAGTGTTGTGTTAGGTGGAATTCAGGAGTCAGAAACTCAATAATATGAGTCACCCACAGGGTGGCAATGCCCCAAGTACTTGAGTCATCTTCCACTGCTTTTCAAGGTACCTTAAAAAGAAGCTGAAATAAAAGTGGAGCAGCTGGAATTTGCAAGTGATAGCTCATCCCATTGTGATAAATAAATTTTAGATTTATTTATCTAAAAGGCAGAGTGACAGAGAATAATAGACAGTATGAATAGATTCTTAATAATTTCCAGAGTTTAATTTTGAAATACATTACTTGTGGTTTGGGGCCAATGCTGTGGCTCAGCAGATAAAGCCAAGGCATCTGATGTTGACATCCCATGAGTGCCAGTTTGAGGCCAGAAGCTCCACTTCTGATGCAGCTCCCTGAAAATGTGGCTGTGAAAATAATGGGATATGACCTATGTGATTGGATCCCTGCCAATCATGTTGGAGACCTAGATGAAGCTCCATGCATTTTGTGTTGGCCTTAGACCAGGCCACTGAATCCATTTGGGCAGTAGACCAATGGATGGAGGATATCTTTTTCTCTCCCTCTCTCTTTCTCTCTCTCTCTCTTACTCTGACTTTCAAATAAATTCAATCTATTATTTATCTAAAATGCTTTAAATGCAAATTAATATCATCAGATATTAGAAATATCATTTTAAAATGTCTGATATCTTGATATCAAACTCTACTAAACTAAAATTAATTTTATGGTTCATATGATTTTGGTAATTCTATTCACAGCAGTTTCGTTAACCTATTGCCAAATTGTACTCATTCAGTTGGTCACAAGAGAATGAATCACAAATTAAATGAGCACCAACACTATCTAAAATATGATATTAGAAAATATGCCACAGTACCATTGCTTAATTATCACATTTTGACAAGTTTGTCAATTGAGTCATTTGGATAGCACCTGCTCCGATGATGTCTTTATTTTTAGTTTTACATGAACACACAAGCATAGCTTGCATTAAGACAAATATTTGTACAAACTTAACTGTTCTAATCATATATGTATTTGCTAGAATTATAAATGCCTAGATCTGTTATGAAAAGAGGACTGCACTCAAATCCATTTTAGCATCACAAGTTAATGAAGTAATTATCCCCAAATATTGAAATGTGATATGGTACGTATGTATAGACCTTATAAAGTGATATTGTAATTTAGAGGAGCTGGCTATATTCTAAGTTAATTTAGTGAATAGAATACATGAAGACATATATTAGAAGCACACTAAAATTTATTTAAGAATGGGAAAAATTCTACATATATACTGGCAGAACATTAAATAATCATTACCTTCAAAGGAATTAAAATAACATTTATCTTCTCATATTGGTTATTTTCAACAATGAATTCTAAAAGTAAGGATTTTTAAAATCTTTAAAGTCTTTTATTATTATTTAGTATTTGCAAAGGAGAGAGAGATAGAGCAAGAGAGAGAGATGAACCTCATCTGCTGAGTCACTCCCCAAATGCTCACAACAACCAAGGCTGGGTCAAATATAAGCCAGAAGTGAGGAACTCCATTAAGATCTTCCTGGGAAGTGAAAAGGACCCAAGCACTTGGACCATAATTGCTGCCTCTAAGGTGCATCAACAGAAATCTGTATGGACAGCAGATCCCAGGCAATCCAATATCTATATGGCAGCACAGTACAAAATCTATATGGGCAGCACAATCCCAGGCAATCCAATATGGGATGTGAATATCCTAAGAGGGGATTAACCTGCTGAGGGACAAAAACCACCCAAGTATTTTCTAATAAATGTATAAAACAGGAGTGCTATGTGAAATCAAAGTTATCATTTATGCTGAAAAACAACAGAAATTTGTTCTCATCTCCAAAGATTTGAGAAAATCTTTCATTCAATTATACTAATTTCATGATATGCCATAAATATTCTTCTGGAAAAATACATGATCATAAATAAATAATTACATCAGAAAAGGATTGAAAATGATTTGACTCTATTTTATCTATTTATACTGAAGACAGACAAAGCATTTACCACCAATGAGAAAGTTATAATTATTAAATATATTTACTTTCTAAATACACCAATATATACCCAAGAAAGAATGAAAGAGCACTACACTGCAATGAAAGAATAAATAATGTTGCCTTTTTTCATTTGGAGCCTTATTGAAGCAACTGGTACCAGATTTTTCTTCCAACCATAGACAGTAAGAACACAGAAAAATTAGACCAATGTATACAGATATTGGGCAACAGCAGTGTTGGGTCATAATCCTTGAGCAAAACAAAAGAGACCCCTAAAAAAAAGAGGACCCATTTCTGTTAGAAGGTAGCTCTGGAGGATGGAAACTAAGGTGGTTCTGCTGAGCTGAGTAGACCTTGTGTCATTGGAGGTTGAAGCAGGTGTGATTTGGGAGGCATAGATCAGGAAGAAGGAAGAGAAAAGAGAAAGAGCTACATAAATCTGCATAAGGATCTCTGTATTGATGGATATTAAGATGTGTGTGAGTCTTGTGAAATTAGGAAGTCTGAGTTAAAACTATTCCCTAAACTGGGAGGTTTCCAAGTTCCAACAATGAGAGTGAAATACTCATCATAACATCTATATTTAGTTTAAAAGTACAAACATACATACATACATACATATATATATATACATATATATGTGTGTGTGTATGTGTGTATGTTTTATATATATGATAAAATACTTTTTTGGGTATACAAATCTGAAAAAAATTATCTGCCACAAATTACACAATCATTTGAACAAATTTTTATTGTACAAAAATTTATTGTAAATTGAAGGAAATTTGTGCCAAATGGAAATCCAGATCCACAAAAAAGAAACAAAGAGCCCAGAAATGGTATATACATAGGTAAATATAAAATGTGTTTCTGTTATTTTTAAAATTCTTTCAATACACATGTATCCATTTAATGTAAAAATAGTAACAATGTGTTTTTTTAATTAAACTTTTATTTAATGAATATAAATTTCCAAAGTACAGCTTATGGGTTACAATGGCTTCCCCCTCCCAAAACTTCCCTTCCACCCACAACCCTCCCCTTTCCTGCTCCCTCTCCCCTTCCAATCACATCATGATTCATTTTCAATTCTCTTTATATACAAAAGATCAGTTTAGTATATATTAGGTAACGATTTCAACAGTTTGCCCCCATATAGCAACACCAAGTGAAAAAAAAAATACTGTTGGAGTACTAGTTATAGCATTAAATAAGAGTGTACAGCACATTAAAGGCAGAGATCCTACATAATATTTTTTTAAAATTAATTAATTTTCTATGCCATTTCCAATTTAACACCAGGTTTTTTTTTTCATTTCCAAATATCTTTATATACAGAAGATCGATTCAGTATATAATTAGTAAAGATCTCATCAGTTTGTACCCACGCAGAAACACAAAGTGTAAAAATACTGCTTCAGTACTAGTTATAGCATCACTGCACATTAGACAACACATTAAGGACAGATCCCACATGGGATGTAAGTACACAGTGACTCCTGTTGCTGAATTAACAATTTGACACTCCTGTTCATGGCGTCAGTAATCTCCCTAGGCTCTAGTCATGAGTTGCCATGGCTATGGAAGCCTTTAGGGTTCGCTGACTTTGATCTTAGACCGATAGGGTCACAGTCAAAGTGGAAGTTCTCTCCTCCTTTCAGAGAAAGGTACCTCCTTCTTTGATGGCCCCGTTCTTTCCACTGGGATTTCACTCACAGAGATCTTTCATTTAGGTCTTCTTCTTTCTTTTTTTCTTTTCCATGGTATCTTTTCCATGCCTACAATACTCTCATGGGCTCTTGAGCCAGGTCCGAATGCCTTAAGGGCTGATTCTGAGGCCAGAATGTTGTTTAGGACATCTGCCATTCTATGAGTCTGCTGTGTATCCCACTTCCTATGCTGGATCTTTCTCTCCCTTTTTGATTCTATCAGTTAGTATTAGCAGACACTTGTCTTGTTTGTGTGATCCCTTTGTTTCTTAGACCTTTCCAAGCCATTGAATGTGAACTGAATTGATCACTTGGACTAGTGAGATGGCATTGGTACATGCCACCTTGATGGGATTGTATTGGAATCCCCTAACACATTTCTAACTCCATCATTTGGGGCAAGACTGATTGAACATGTCCCAAATTGTGCATCTCCTCCCTCTCTTTTTCCACTCTTAAATTTAACAGGGATCACTTTTCAGTTAAAATTTAAACACCTAAGAATAATTGTGTGTTAATTACAGAGTTCAACCACTAGTACTAGAACAACAACAACAACAACAAATACTAAAAAGGATAAAGTATTACATTGTACATCTAGAGTCAGGACAAAAGCTGATCAGGTCATTGTTTCTTATAGTGTCCATTTCACTTCAACAGGTTTCCCCTTTGGTGTTCAGTTGTCGCCGATCAGGGAAAACAAATGATATTTGTGTCTTTGGGACTGGCTTAATTGACTCAGCATGATGCTTTCCAGATTGCTCCATTTTGTTGCAAATGACTGGGTTTCATTGTTCCTTACTGCTGTATAGTATTCTATGGAGTACATGTCCCATAATTCCTTTATCCAGTCTACTGTTGATGGGCATTTGGGTTGGTTGCAGGTCTTAGCTATTGTGAATTGAGCTGCAATAAACATTAATGTGCAGATGGCTTTTTTATTAGCCAAATTAATTTCCTTTGGGTAAATTCCAAGGAGTGGGATGGCTGGGTTGTATGGTAGGGTTATGTTCAGGTTTCTGAGGAATCTCCAGACTGACTTCCATAGTGGCTTAACCAGTTTGCATTCCCACCAACAGTGGGTTAGTGTCCCTTTTTCCCCACATCCTCTCCAGCATCTGTTGTTGGTAGATTTCTGAATGTGAGCCATTCTCACCAGGGTGAGGTGAAACCTCATTGTGGTTTTGGTTTGCATTTCTCTGATTGCTAGTGATCCTGAACATTTTTCATGTTCCTGTTGGCCATTTGGATTTCCTCTTTTGAAAAATGTCTCTTGAGGTCCTTGGCCCATCTCTTAAGTGGATTGTTTTTTCTGTTGTTGTGGATTTTCTTGATTTCTTTGTAGATTCTGGTTATCAGCCCTTTATCTGTAGTATAGTTTGCAAATATTTTTCCCATTCTGTAATAAAATACATTACGGGGCATACCTTTGTTACAGTGATTAAGATACCACCTGAGACACCTGCATCCTTTATTGGAGGTCCTGGATTAGAGTCCCAGCTCCACTCCTGATTGCAGTTTCCTGCTGGTGCAAACTCTGGGATGCAGCAGGTGATGGCTGAAATAATTGAATCTCTTTCACCCAAGGGGAGGCTTGGATTCATTTCCCATCTTCTGGCCTGGACCAGCTCAGAGAATTGTCACCATCCAGCATCTGGGTAGTGAGCTAGCTGGTAGAATGTTTGTCTCTTTCTATCACTTCCTCCTCCTCCCTCTCCTCCTCCTCCTCCCTCTCCTTCTCCTTCTTCTTTTCTCTCTCTCTCCCCAACATAATGGTTTGAAAACTATTTGGATTTCTGATTCCAATTTCCAGCTGGCGTACACCCTTGGCCAGCAACAGGTGACAGCAAAAATTGATGGGCCCTTGCCACCAATGTGGGAGATCTGGATTTCAGTCCAGTCACCACTTCTGAATTAGCCCAGCCATATGCATTTTTGGTATTGTTGAGAGAAGCCAGCTGATGGGATACCTCTCTTTCTCATTCTCTTGCTCTCTCTCACTCAGGCTCTCACTCTCATCTCAATCCCTACATGCCGATAAATAAACAAAAATGTTTAACAAATAGACTGAGATAAGGTAAATGCAGTTATATTAATCCACAAAAAATATATTTTAAAAAGAATAAAGGGCTAAAACATATAAACAAATAGCTAGGACAAAATATATCCTCAATGAATAAATAAGCTCAATTAGTTGAAGCAAGCAAGAAAGCTTTGTAAGCAAGAACAAAAATAAACAACAAATATGCAGTACAGTGAACTACTGAAAGTCTTACTGATGATTACCTTAACTGTAAAGGCTGTAAACTTTCCAATGAAATCAACTTGCATACTGAAGAAAAAAGCCACTCCAAATATCTGCTAAAGAAGCTAAACTTCAGAGCTCAGCTCTCTGCATCTTTGCTGAGCCGCCCGCCTGGCCTGGTCAGGTGTAATCTCTCCACTCAACATGTAACCTGTAACCTCCCTCCTTCCTCCCCCCCTCCAGTCTCTCAGGCTCTGTCTGGAGAGGTGCCCATCCGTCTTTACAGATGTTCCTTCCTAATAAACCTTGCTGTTTTACCTCCCAAACAAAAAAAAAAGAAGCTAAACTTCTAAAAGAAATGAAAATTAAATTAAATATTAATACACAGACAAGTGAAAAGAAAAAGAATACCTTGAAAACATTAATCCTAGTAAGCTAGACTCAATATATTGATAAGAAGCAACATAGATTTCAGGACATGGAATATTGCTAGGGATAAAAAAAATAACATTTTGTAATGATAAAAAGACTAATTGACAAGGAATATATAATTATTTTACATATATACAAAATGACAGATTCTAAATTTGCACATATAGAAACAACACTGAAGTGAGAAATAATTGTGTACATAAATGATGGCTGAATGTTTCAGTATTCATTTACACTGTTACAAAAATATGAAATACTACCTACTAACTGGGTGAAAGCATTTGCAAATAACATGTCTCAGAAAGTACATGTATCTAGTATGTATGTGTATGTGTATATATATGTATACACTATATATATACTATATATATTCACTATGTATATGAATCTATGCAATATATGTACATATATGTGTGTGCCTGTATGTGTGTGTGTGTGTGTGTGTATAGTCTAAACTCATTGGTAGGAAAATAGGAAGTCCAAATAGAAAATGGAAAAAGACATGAACATACATTTCACAGGGGTAGGTATATACATACAGGAAGTAAGTACATGAAATATAAACAAGTTCTCTAGCCTTTGTGGAAATACAAGTACAGAATGAATACTACCACAATCTATTGCACTGACTAAAATTTATGCTGATGATATAAAGTATTACAAGGATTTAAAATGACTAGACCTCTCTCAAATTACAGGATGGAATGTAAGCTGGGATATCAGCTCTTGAAAAAAATTGTTTTATAAGCATACATCACCATATGAGTATAATTTAAGGATTATACTCCCAGCTGTTTTTCTTAGGGAAATGAAAACTTAACATTCACACAAAGAATCTGGATATGAATATACATAATAGCTTTATTAATACTCAAATAAAACTGAAGCTAAACTTAAATGTTTTGCAGTGAGCAAATAGTTAAACTATGGTACATCTATTCAGTGAAAATATTACTGAACCATAAAATGTACAACATAAATGGATATTAGGAGCATTATGCTAGGTGAAAGAAGATAGACACAGAATCTACATGTTATATTTTTCAAAAATATAAGCATGTTTGTATTTCTCTAGTATTGAAGTTGGGAATGGGATGAACTGCAAATGGATATTAAAGGAATTTGTGAGTGGAAGAAATGGAATATGTTGGGGCTGGCACTGAGGCTTAGTGGGTAAAGCCTGCAGTGCCGGCATCCCATATGTGTGCTGGTTCATGTCCCAGCTGCTCCACTTCAGATCCAGCTCCCTGCTATGTCATTGAAAAGCAGAAGATTGTCCAAGTCTTTGTGCCCCTGCACCAACATGGTAGACCCAGAAGAAGCTCCTGGCTCCTGGCTTTGGATTGGCATAGCTCTTGCCATTGCGGTCATCTGGTGAGTGAACCAGCAGATGGAAGACCTCTCTCTCTGCCTCTGCCTCTCTGTAACTCTACCTTGCAAATAAATAAATAATCTTATTAAAATGGATTATGATGTTAGTTGTATAAACTGTATATACTACAACTTTACTAAGAATCATTAAGTTGCATTCAAACAATGTGTTCATTATACCTAAATCATACTTTATTTTAAAGCATAATTTAGTATTTAAAATATGATGGTGTACCATGTGGTTTATAAAATAAGTTAAATTGGGTATTCAAGGAAATAACATAGAGGTAAAGAGGAGAAAAGTTAAAAACATGGTATTATAAAGTTCTCATATGTAAAGCAGTATAATATCTATTGAATGTAAAATTTGATCATTTAAACCCTATATCCTAAACTCTAAAGCAACAACTAAAGTAATACAATAAAAAGTTTTGTATAGCTCCCATCTGGGGAGTGAATCAGCAGATAGAAGTGCTTCTCTCTCTCTCTCTCAATCATTCAAATGCATAAACAAATCCTGGGGGCCGACACTGTGGCTGACTTGGCTAATCCTCTGCCTGCAGCACCTACATCCCATATGGGCACCGGGTTCTAGTCCCAGTTGCTCCTCTTCCCGTCCAGCTCCCTGCTGTGGCCTTGGAGGGCAGTGGAGGATGCTCCAAGTGCTTGGGCCCCTGCACCTGCATGGGAGACAGAAGCAGCACCTGGCTCCTGGCTTCAGATCAGCGTAGCTCTGGCTGTGGCTGCCATTTGGTGGGTGAACCAATGGAAGGAAGACCTTTCTCTCTGTCTCTCTCTCTCACTGTGTATAACTCTACCTGTCAAATAAAAAATAAATAAATCCCTAAAACCTTTTTAAATGTTTATAAAATGGAACTAATTCATGAATTTATGTTGGTGCAATGATAATTTTGAAATTCACATTCTTTTCATTATTATGCATTTTTCCATATATTATGAAAATGACTTTTTGCCAAAAAAATACCAAAAATAAATTCATATTTTCAACTCCACTTTTCACGAGCTTTTGAAGTTCCCTCATATATGTTTCAGTTACTTCACTGTGCATTGTAAGACAACCGGCACTGGTGCTACTATGCAGACAATTGATCCAAGATCTGGGTTCCATTTGCTAAATAAGCACCTACAGCTGCACTTCTGTGTAGCTTTCTTGATTTCACAATGGAATGAGAGGAATGAAACTTTTTGAAGAACCAAATGTGAAAATTACATCTCTGACTACATCCTATTTACCAGGACTTTTACTTGGTTTAAATGAAACTATGCTGGATAATTTAAAATATACTTATCCTTTAATCTTCAATAAGGCACCCTAAGCATGATGAACAAATAAAATCCGCATGCAAACAATAAGTACCTTTTACTACACTATTCTGAACTCCATACTTTTTATCACACAGAGCACAGTAAACAGTCTCTCTTGCCTATCTTTTCAATTTCAATAATTTTCCCCTGAATAAGCTTACAATTGCAATACATTTTTTTAAAGGACTTTGGTCAGTTGATTGAAAAAGCAGTTAAAATACCACTTTGAATACCTTCATGCCATATTGGAGTGCCTGGTTTGAGTCCCAGCTCCTTTGCTTTCTATCCCACTCCCTGCGACTGTGCAACCTGGGAGGCTGCAAGTGATGACTCAAGTACCTAGATCTTTGCCACTACTGTGGAAGACCAAGAGAGAGTTTAAGGTTCCTGACTTCACTCTGTGCCAGCCCTGCCTGTTGAGGGTATTTGGGGAGTTAATTAGCTGATAGAAGATCTCTGTCTCTCTTCTGTCTCTCTCTGTCTCTGCCATTTAAAACAAGTGAAAATAAATAAAAATTAAAGCAAAATAATAATTCTGCATGCCATAATAAAATCTATTTTTTAAATCAACAAAATCCTTGAGACCATAAACCATAAATGGAAGGAAAAAAACTAAAAGTGGAGCTTACTATTATCAATGAGTTCACTTTGACAGTCTAGGTTCTTTGTGTGTGAGTAGCCTCACCATTCCTCATCTACACTAGCACAGGTGTCCTCCTAGGGTGATCGATCCAGGAAGAATGAGCACAACAGGTTACTGAAGTCCTTGAGAAGGATCCATCAGTAAGGGGCAATTCACGACATTAAAGCCGCAGACCTCATCATAAAGAAATATTTTTGTTTATGTCCAGTATGACAACATTCTCTGTGTACAATAGATACCTGATTTCATGAATTCATAATATGCATTTTTGTTCAGCAATGCATTTCTATCCCACTTTAAGAACAATGATTACTTTATTTTTCCATATATCAAACATGTCCCGGGAACAAAGTAGGACAACTGACTGGATTCATTCTTTGCTCATTTCTGTCATTTAGTCCTGCACATTTCCATTCAGATTTCACTTATGTGCTGGAAACAAAGTCTAGCTGTCCCAAAGCATGTCCCATTTTCTTCTTTTCATGTGGATTCTCTTAGTTTGTAATTTAATATTTTATTCTATCATCTAAATATCCTTGAAACAAGGAGACCAATCATTTTAGGTTCAAGTTAAACATGTTTTACATGTTTGACAGGAAGAGAATATGTATATGAAATAATGTGTATCACATATTGTATTGCTCCAAGAGTGGTTCTGCCAGATAAAATACAGGATAACCTGATACTGTGTGGAACATAACTATACTAAAATTTATACTGTTTAACTGAAATTAAAATTTAAATAAGAGCTCCATTTTTCTTTATATATGACCATCTTAATTAAAAAAAGCTATAAAAGCTTCTTAAATTAAATAATGAGATGATGACACATTGTTCATTGTGGTTATTCCTGCTTTGTAACAAAGGATGTGAGATTACTCTGCTACTATATAAATTTCCACTCCCATCAAACATTTAACTGCCCAGTTAATTACACGTGTTGTTGTCTAGTCCATATAGCTCTAGGCTTCAGATAATATTTATTTTATAATACTAGCTGAACTACATATTATTTTAGTACCGTTCTACTGAAGAGGAAATCTTCTCTTGTCATCTGGTTGTATTAGTAATGCCCAAACTATGGTTACTAATTGAAAGATGAAAGGCAGGGTTAATAACAGTAACTACCACTTGAATTTTTCTCAGATTGCTACGACTCAATGACAATGACTCCCAGAAATAGGATACCTTGTGTAATGAAAGATTAGACTGAGTATGCCCTTTAATCCAGTCATTTCATTGCTAGGAATTTATTCTCGGGGAACAAAAGGAGTAGACCATAAGAACATTTGCACATTATGTTCCACACAATGTTGTTTGCAATGATAGTCAATCAACAAATAAATAGGAAAAAATTGGAGATAGACATTCAAATCTCCATCAGAATTGGATTAGGTTTGTTATTGATGGTGCACCCAACAAGATTAGTGTTCTAATGTGGTCTTACCAATTACTCTTACAGTTTTACTGTCCAGTGTCCACTGGATATGTTGTCTCTTAAAACACCAGAGACAGGCTGGCGCTGCGGCTCAATAGGCTAATCCTCTGCCTAGCAGCGCCAGCACACCAGGCTCTAGTCCTGGTCAGGGCACCGGATTCTGTCCCAGTTGCCCCTCTTCCAGGCCAGATCTCTGCTGTGGCCAGGGAGTGCAGTGGAGGATGGCCAAGTACTTGGGTTTTGCACCCCATGGGAGACCAGGAGAAGCACCTGGTTCCTGCCATCGGATCAGCGTGGTGCGCCAGCCACAGCGTGCCAGCCACAGCGGCCATTGGAGTGTGAACCAATGGCAAAAGGAAGACCTTTTTCTCTGTCTCTCTCTCTCTCACTGTCCACTCTGTCTGTCCAAAAAAAAAAAAAAACACACCAGAGACATAAAAAAAAACTTCTCATTTTATTTTTTATTAATTCACTTGAAAAAATAAATAAAAACTAAAATATATACATTATATAGTCATGTATTACATACAATGAGTATTTCAAAATATTTGAGGAGAATGAAATTCAAAGACAAGTTTATTTTTGTGCAAGAAAATTTATAATCCATTCATATAAAGGATCTTTAAAAATACTTCAAAAATTTGTATTATACCTATCTATACATCTATTTCAAGTTTTTCTTAATCTAAATGATTTAATTCCATTTTATGTGAGTTTTTTGAAGTATCACTATACATATTGTTTTGATATATGTATCTATTGTGTAATGGCTTAATAAAGTGAATTACCATACTTATAAACTTGCACATTTTTAAGAGGTAGGACATTTCAATCTATTTCCCCAGTAATTTTGGAGAATAAATTACTTTGCATTGACTATAATCACCAAAATTCACTTTTTTCTTCAGTTCCAGTTCAATACTCCCATATTCTTCTTTCCCTCATAAAGATCATTAAATATGTTTTTGCTTCAACTTATGCAATCTTTCTAGCTTCCTTACTGAAAGTTACTCTCTATCATTATTTTTAATGATTTATTTACTTATTTGAAAGTCAGAGTTACACAAAGAGACAAGGAGAGAGAGAGAGAGAGAGAGAGAGAGAGAGAGAGAGAGTGTCTTCCATCTGCTGGTTCACTCCCCAACTGGCTGCAATGGCCACTGCTGCCCTGATCCAAAGCCAAGAGCCAGAAGCTTCTTCCAGGTCTCCCACGTATGTGCAGGGGCCCCAAGACTTGGGCCATCTTCCACTGCTTTTCCAGGCCATAGCAGGGAGCTGGATCAAAAGTGGAGCAGCTGAGACTCAAATTGGTGTCCATATGGGATGCCAGCACTGTGGGTGGCAGCTGTTCCTGTTACAACAAGCACCGGGCCCTGTCATTATGTTTTAAACTCAGATATTGCCCATAGTTGAGTTTTTCAAAATGTTCTAGCTAAAGTAACCTTTAACCCTTTCATTAGGACCTATCCATTATTTTATTTTTTCTCCAGAGCACTTTAAATATTAACTATTTTTACATATATAATTTGTAAAATCATCTTCATATATGCTCTGTGAGGGTTGAGTTTTGCCACTCCAGTAAATAGAAAAATCAGGTATATGAATCTCATTAGCATCAATACAATTTGGCAATTAACTAACATCCTCATAAAGAAAAAAAATAAAAACTGATGATCAGATCAGATCAGATGATTCAGATGTTGTCAGTACTAAATAACGGAATGTCTACCTTAGGATGTCTGGGAAATTTTAGTTGCTTCTCTAAAAGAAATCAGGAGAGACATGACTCTATGAGGATGTGATAGGTTTTGAGGGCTCATAGCACTTTTCCAGACATGGAAATGGTAGTTGTGCTGAGATTACTAGGCATACAAGAGTAAAGAAAAGGAATGCCATGATTCTGTTACCAATCAGAGCATATGGGTTGCAGACATTGAGAAACATTTAACCTGTGATGGCTACAGGCACATGGTGGTTGAAACACTAGGAAACAGACAGAGCCTGCATATACAGGGTTTGGAAACACAAGAGGGAATAAAGAGAATGCAAATAAATCAATGCCTAGAGATAATGTACTGCTTTAAATCATTATGTTAAAATAAAACACTGAAAACCAATCATTACATCTTCTTTGTCAAGAATCAAAACAGAAAGAATATTTAATAAAAGCAAGAGGACAAGATAACTACAAACTTCTATGAAATACAATATAATATACCACAAATAAACAAGTATATAATGTTTTTAAGAAAAATGTTAGCAATGTTAACAAACCATTAGAAAAAAGCATTTAAGGAAAGAAATGGTACAGTAACACAAACAACTGTCTTCATATGTTAAACAAGATCATTATTCTCTAGAGATTATAAGCCTTTTCCAAGATACAAGGAGAAAGCTGTGAAAACCTTAGGGGTAAAAATATGTCTACAGAGTTCAAAACTCATTGTATTTTGACAATCAATTTCCAAAACAAAAATACAAAATAGAAAAACTCATATAAACCAAGTAAGTTGAATCACATTTTGAAAACTCCAACTAACCAATAATGAAAAAAGTCTCACAAAGATAAATTTCAGATATAGATTGAAAGAATACCCCAGACTTTCAAAGAAGAAAAGGCAAATCTACATTTCCCTTACTTACTCAAATTGGAAAGAAGCAGAGAAAAAATTTTTAAATTTCTTTTGGAAAACCAACATTACATTAAAGATGATGCAAATGGACCAGAACTTACATTTTTTAAAGTATCATTTTAATAAACACAACTACAAGTATCTTAAGCAAAATATTAATATAATGAATGAACTCACTTCATAAAATCATAATATATCCATAGCAAGCAAGAAGTAATGAAAAATGCAGTAGTGGTTATGATTTACAGACAAGGCATCCAGGTAGTAAACAGTAAAGGGACATCACACGATTATGTAGATTACATGTTGAAAAGCATTGGAAGTTGGGCTGAGTGAAGGGCTTTTCAGCTTAGAGGCAATAAGATCTGTGGCATGACCTGGGCATCCTTCGATTCCAGGGCAGGTCCATTTCCAGTGATCCAACTCTTGGCAGAGCTGCCAGGGCTCATCACAAGCTGACTTCTGCTGAAGCCCAGGCTTACCACATTGAAAGCCACTGCAGTGGACTGGCCTGTTGGGTCTCCTTGAGGGCAGATCACTGTACAGATCAGCCATTAATAGGCCTGCCACCCATTGCTTCTGATGCCCAGCTTTGTTTTCCTCCTGGGTTTTGTTAAAGCAGACCAGAGGATGCAAGTCAAGGGAGTGCCCAAGTCCCATCTCTAATCTTCAGTGGCCTGAACTACAAGTCTATAGTCACAGGCATGTTCTGTAGTAGTTTTTCCAAGGTAGACAATGCCCATGAGGAAAATTATATTCTCACTTTAAAACTTTCTTTCCCTTTGGTCTGAAAGGGAGGTTTTTTCTGCTTACTGTATACCTCGCTAATGGCGAAGTAAATCTAGCTAAGAGATTATTATTTAAGCTCTTATTTTGGCTATGCTATTACAGAAAAATGTTAGCCATCTCTTTTATAAGGTCTAAAGATTAAATTGTGTGTCCTACAGATTCCTTCATAATAGAATTCGTTTCCTACCTTGAAGAAAATAGAGAAATGAAAGAACAAGTTGGGCTTAGAATAGAGAAATGAGGGATCAAGTCCTAGATCACTTGCTGACAATAGCAATATTACATGAATACTGAGCATATAGATTCAACCATTAGATAACAACTTAAGAAAGCATTTACCAGAAGGTCCAATGCCTTCTATAAATTTTAAGAATCATGTATTTGGAAACATCTCTTAAATATCTAACAGGGTGTAGTTTGTTTAACCAGTAAACTTAAGCACAACCATATAAAATGTTTTTAGTTTCTTTCTACCAACAAGTATAAAACATATGATATACAGATTCAGGTCACACAAATTAAAATGTATATTTGATTGATTTTAGCAGCTTAAATTTACGGACAATCTTATCTATAAGCCATTTAAAATAAAACTCTTAATAAAATTTTCCCATGTGGACATACAATATGTACACAAATATAACATAGCATAATAGACCAATATAGCAATTTTAATAATAGCTTTTAAAATCTTTAACTCTTTTTGTAGATTGCCAATGGATTTGAATTGCTTTTTGTTTTTAATAACCTCAGTTAACCATACTTTCTTTCAGTTGGTACTGTTAATACATTATTGGCTTCATCTGTTTACAGAGCCATCCCAAAGTACTGAATACAATAGAAGTGGCTGGAAAAAGTCCATAGGACCCTATAAGAGGACAGCTAAACACAGAATCAACAACACTTTAGTTTTATGAGCAGCAAAACATATATAACTATGGATGACAAAAGATGTTTAAAATTATAACCTCATCAACCAATAAGAGGCACTTCCTTACTTCACAGTATTTTTGAAAGCACGTGTAGGATTTTACAAGCATTTAACCCTTTAGGCCTCCAGGGCTTTCTCATTAAGATAACTATCATGTCTAGTAACACAAGGTCATTAGACTTTTTAATTCTCAAACATTTGTATTAATAGCATTTTCTATTATAAAAACAAAGTTTGGTACCACATCACATCTTGACAGTCCTTCTAATATAATCCAAATAGCCTGATTAGTTGGTGTCTCTATAAGATGAGAGACATAGGTCCTTCAATTTTTTCAGTTGGGCCCAAACTGGAAAAACCAAAGTCCACGATATACTGGAAATTTTAGAGTCCAGATTGTTTGAAACTTTGATTTTTTGAATGCCTGTCAAGAATGCCAAGAAGGTTCAAAATCCTTCCAAAGTGATCACTGCAGCTGAGGGTATGGTCAAGTAGGGTCAGCAACATTGCAGGCAGAACTGTAAATTTCTTGTTAGAGATGCCACCTGCCTTTATCTGGCCAGCTCTCCTCCCAAGCCAGCCAAGAAATGAAAGTCAACAGAGTGCTTTCCCCTAGGAGGGTCACACCTCCCTTAGGATGTACCTCATCTGAAGAGATAGATAGGTCTAGGCCTCTTAACTTACAAGGCCTAAAGCCCAACAGATTATTATCAAGCCCCTTCTATCAGGTTCTATTTGCCTCTCAATCAGAAAACTTAATTGTAGCTTAGACAGCACCTTTCTTAGCTCCTCTAATAATGACTCTGTCCTTTGTTCTAGACCCTGTCTAGCGCACTTGGGCCTCATTCCTTTGTAATTATAACCTCTACTCTACCTCCAATGGCTCTACTCCCAACCTTTGTGTACTGATGGTCCTCTTCCCCACTTAATGCTGTAGAATTGTTCAGACCTGGTTAATGCCATTCTTAGGATCATTGGTTACTACCCTCACCCTGTCTTTTATGACCTTGTCTAAATATGATCAGAGTCAATGAACTTGGAAGGCTTCCATAGCCTTGGCAACTCATGATGACAGCCTAGGGTGGTTACTGGCGCCATAAACTAGAGTGTCAATTTGTTGGGTCAACAACAGGAGCCACTGTGCACTTGCTCCTCATGTGGGATCTCTGTCCTTAATGTGCTATACATTTTGATTTAATGCTATAACTAGTACTCAAACAGTATGTTTCACTTTGTGTTTCTATGTGGGTGCAAACTGTTGAAATCTTTATACTAAATTGATCTTCTGTATATAAAGAGAATTGAAAACGCACCTTGATGTGAATGGAAGGGGAGAGGGAGTGGGAGAGGGGAGGGTTGCTGATGGGAGGGAAGTTATGGGAGGGGGAAGCTATTGTAATCCATAAGCTGTACACTGGAAATTTATATTCATTAAATAAAAGTTAAAAACAAAATCTAGAACCGAAAAGAAAAAAAAAAGCAAAGCATTGGATAAAGCATTGGATAAAGTTCAGCATCCAGTACAAAATAAAACTGCTATCAGAACAAGAAAAAAGTCAGTGATCTCCTTATATGGTCAAGAGAAAAAGGAACCTATAAAAAACTACACAGCTAATACAGGATTATCGAAGGTATTTTCCCTGGGAGTAAACTTAGACAATGCCTGCACTTTCTCTCTCCAACTTTCTACTGCAAGAGTGGTCAGGGAAATAAGCAGCAAAAAGCGAACGTAAGATCAATTCCTAGTAATAAAATGTGAATGCATCAGATTATGCTTATATACAGATAATTGATGAAAATCTTTAAAAAGCTGATAAATGAGATTACTAGAAAGATCATAAAATCCAATCATTACTAAGAATCAGTCTGAAACAAATAATATTAAATGACAATTGGCAGACTAAAAAATCTGCAAGAGAAATGGAAACAAACAGATTAAATTATGTCTCTAGATGTTCTTTAAAGCAATATATAAAAAAACTGAAAAGTGCATCACACATATGATGAAAAATGCTCAGGAGCTAACAAACAGCCTTTAAATTGTTACTGATCTGAAGCAGATTACTGCGAGCCCAGGTAGGATCCTCCCAGGAAAGACCCTGGAGGCAGGAGTGGGCCTAGCAAGTTGTGGACCAGGGAGGTGAAAATCCCTGGTGGCAGGACACAATTTCAGAACAGAACACAGGACTCACCTGTTACTTTTCCTTCCTGCAAGATCTGAAGTTATTTGTCAGCACTATAGAGGATGCTGATTGCGACTTTGGTAAGGTTGTACATGCTAATGGATATCCAGAATGCTACCTAATCATGCGAGATCTTGATGCCATAATAGTCTTCCAGCATCACAGTGGAGAAAGGTCCAAGGCGGGGCCTCTGGTGTTTACTGGATTCGGGTGTAACTCAGCTCAGGACACCGCTCCCAACAAAGAAAAGCTGTAATGGTGAGTGTGAGAGTCCTGGCATGCAGATGTGGGGAAGGAGGAGTTGGGGAAAGTTGTTTAGAAGGCTGGTCTGAGGCAGGCCTCCCCAGGGGTCCTCTCTGGGAATCTGTGGGCCACATCTCCTGGCTGGCACGGCCCTTCCCTGGGCCCACTCTGGTCAGCAGTGTCAGGGCTGGGCTGGCAGCTGGGAATCCTGGAGTCCTGTTTCCTTGCAGTCAGTTGGCTGGGACCAGTTTCTGATAACCAGTGTTGGAGGCATCCTCAGCCTCTGAGATTGTGCAGTGAGCACCAGATGGACACCAGGGAGAATCCAGACCCTGTGTGTGTGGTTCATGCAGGGGAGGAATTGTCCTTCATGGAGTGCTTGGTTATTTTTCCCAGGGCTGACCTCATTCCCCTTGTTTTCTGATTACGTCAGAAGCATAACTCAGCATAACTCTTTCTAAGAGTCTTGCTTCTGTTTTCTCTGACAATAACAGTGTCATAGACTAGATAAATTAAACAAAGCAGTTCTTTTAAAAAATTTTACTTAGTAAATATAATTTTCCAAAGTAGTTTATGGGTTACAATGGCTTTTTTCCCCCTCATAATTTCCCTCCCATCTCCCACTCCCTCTCCCATTCCATTCACATCAAGATTCATTTTCATTTTGCTTTATATACAGAAGACTGATTTAGTATATATTAAGTAAAGAGTTCATTGGTTTGCACCCACACAGAAACACAAAGTGTAAATTACTGGTTGAGTACTAGTTACAGCATTAATTCACATTGGACAACACATTAAGGACAGAGATCCCACATAAGGAGTAAGTACACAGTGACTCCTGTTGTTGACTTAACAATTTGACACTCTTGTTTATGACATCAGAAATCTCCCTAGGCTTTAGTCATGAGTTGCCAAGGCTATGGAAACCTCTTGAGTTCCCTGGCTTCACTCTTATTCCGATAGGGTCATAGTCAAAGTGGAAATTCTCTCCTCCCTTCAGAGAAAGGTACCTCCTTCTCTGATGCCCCTTTCTTTCTACTGGGATCTCACTCGCAGAGATCTTTAATTTAGGTTTTTTTTTTTTCATAGTGTCTTGGCTTTCCATGCCTAAAAACTCTCATGGGCTCCTCAGCCAGATCCGAGTGCCTTAATGGCTGATTCTGAGGCCAGAGTGCTGTTTAGGACATCTGCTGAGTATCCCGCTTCTCATGATGGATTGCCCCCCCCTTTTATTATATCAGTTAGTATTAGGAGACACTAGTCTTGTTTGTGTGATCCCTTTGTTTCTTAGACCTATCAGTGTGATCAATTGTGAATTGAAATTGATCACTTGGACTACTGAGATGGCATTGGTACATGCCACCTTGATGGGATTGTATTGGAATCCCCTGGCACATTTCTAACTTCACCATTTTGGGCAAGTCAGCTTGAGCATGTCCCAAATTGTACATCTCCTCCCTCTCTCCTTCCCACTCTTATATTTGACTCAGGTTTTTTTCCAGGTTATGAGGGGGCAGGAGGACACTGTACATTGAAACTTGGATGTCATCTTTGCCCTGCTTATTACATGGATGGGCTGTCATCTGTCTCTGAACTTTCAAGATACAAATTTTAGCTGATCACATATTTATTTGTTTTATTTTTTTTGCCTTTGGTTTGTTTTTGAAAAAAATTTTTAAATTAAACTTTTATTTAATGAATATAAATTTCCAAAGTACAGCTTATGGGTTACAATGGCTTCCCCCTCCCAAAACTTCCCTCCCACCCACAACCCTCACCTTTCCTGCTCCCTCTCCCCTTCCAATCACATCATGATTCATTTTCAATTCTCTTTATATACAGAAGATCAGTTTAGTATATATTAAGTAACGATTTCAACAGTTTGCCCCCATATAGCAACACAAAGTGAAAAAAAATACTATTGGAGTACTAGTTATAGCATTAAATAAGAGTTTACAGCACATTAAAGGCAGAGATCCTACATAATATATTTTTTAAAAAATTAATTAATTTTCTTTTTCATTTCCAATTTAACACCAGGGTTTTTTTTTTTTTTCATTTCCAATTATCTTTATATACAGAGGATTGATTCAGTATATAATTAGTAAAGTTTTCATCAGTTTGTACCCACACAGAAACACAAAGTGTAAAAATACTGCTTCAGTACTAGTTATAGCATCACTGCACATTAGACAACACAGATCCCACATGGGATGTAAGTACACAGTGACTCCTGTTGCTGAATTAACAATTTGACACTCCTGTTCATGGCGTCAGTAATCTCCCTAGGCTCTAGTCATGAGTTGCCAGGGCTATGGAAGCCTTTAGGGTTCGCTGACTTTGATCTTAGACCGATAGGGTCACAGTCAAAGTGGAAGTTCTCTCCTCCCTTCAGAGAAAGGTACCTCCTTCTTTGATGGCCCCGTTCTTTCCACTGGGATCTCACTAACAGAGATCTTTCATTTAGGTCTTCTTCTTCTTTTTTTTTTGGCATCTTGGCTTTCCATGCCTACAATACTCTCATGGGCTCTTGAGCCAGGTCCGAATGCCTTAAGGGCTGATTCTGAAGCCAGAATGTTGTTTAGGACATCTGCCATTCTATGAGTCTGCTGTGTATCCCACTTCCCATGTTGGATCTTTCTCTCCCTTTTTGATTCTATCAGTTAGTATTAGCAGACACTTGTCTTGTTTGTGTGATCCCTTTGTTTCTTAGACCTATCCAGGCCATCAAATGTGAACTGAAATTGATCACTTGGACTAGTGAGATGGCATTGGTACATGCCACCTTGATGGGATTGTATTGGAATCCCCTAACACATTTCTAACTCCATCATTTGGGGCAAGTCTGATTGTGCATGTCCCAAATTGTACACCTCCTCCCTCTCTTTTTCCACTCTGAAATTTTATATTTATTTATTTATTTATTTATTTATTTATTTATTTATTTATTTATTTTGACAGGCAGAGTGGACAGTGAGAGAGAGAGAGAGACAGAGAGAAAGGTCTTCCTTTGCCGTTGGTTCACCCTCTAATGGCCGCCGCAGTAGCGCGCTGCGGCCGGCGCACCGCGCTGTTCCAATGGCAGGAGCCAGGTGCTTATCCTGGTCTCCCATGGGGTGCGGAGCCCAAACACTTGGGCCATCCTCCACTGCACTCCCTGGCCAGAGCAGAGAGCTGGCCTGGAAGAGGGGCAACCGGGACAGGATCGGTGCCCCGACCGGGACTAGAACCCGGTGTGCTGGCGCCGCAAGGCAGAGGATTAGCCTGTTAAGCCACGGCACCGGCCCAGTTAACATTTAAACACCTAAGAATAATTGTGTGCTAATTACAGAGTTCAACCACTAGTACTAGAACAACAACAAAAACAACAAATACTAAAAAGGATAAAGTATTACATTGTACATCTAGAGTCAGGACAAGAGCTGATCAGGACATTGTTTCTTATAGTGTCCATTTCACTTCAACAGGTTTCCCCTTTGGTGCTCAGATGTCGCTGGTCAGGGAAAACAAATGATATTTGTCTCTTTGGGACTGGCTTAATTCACTCAGCATGATGTTTTCCAGATTGCTCCATTTTGTTGCAAATGACTGGGTTTCATTGTTCCTTACTGCTGTATAGTATTCTATGGAGTACATGTCCCATAATTTCTTTATCCAGTCTAGTGTTGATGGGCATTTGGATTGGTTGCAGGTCTTAGCTATTGAGAATTGAGCTACAATAAACATTAATGTGCAGATGGCTTTTTTATTAGCCAAATTAATTTCCTTTGGGTAAATTCCAAGGAGTGGGATTGCTGGATTGAATGGTAGGGTTATGTTCAGGTTTCTGAGGAATCTCCAGACTGACTTCATAGCTGCTTATCCAGTTTGCTTTCCCACCAACAGTGGGTTAGTGTCCCTTTTTCCCCACATCCTCTCCAGCATCTGTTGTTGGTAGATTTCTGAATGTGAGCCATTCTCACCAGGGTGAGGTGAAACCTCATTGTGGTTTTGATTTGCATTTCTCTGATTGCTAGTGATCTAAAACATTTTTTCATGTTCCTGTTGGCCATTTGGATTTCCTCTTTCGAAAAATGTCTCTTGAGGTCCTTGGCCCATCTCTTAAGTGGATTGTTTTTTCTGTTGTTGTGGATTTTCTTGATTTCTATGTAGATTCTGGTTATCAACCCTTTATCTGCAGTATAGTTTGCAAATATTTTTTCCCATTCTCTCTTTGCTTTCCTGACTGTTTCTTTTGAAGTACAGAAACTTCTCAATTTGAAGCAATCCCAAATGTTAATTTTGGTTTTGATTGCCTGTGCTCCTTGGTCTTTTCCAAGAAGTCTTTGCCTGTACCTATATCTTGCAGGGTTTCTCCAATGCTCTCTAATAATTTGATGGTTTCAGGTCATAGATTTAAGTCGTTAATCCACATTGAGTGAATTTTGGTGTAAGGTAAAAGGTAGGGGTCTTGCTTCAGGCGTCTGCATGTGGAAATCCAATTATCTGAGCACCATTTATTGAATAGGTTGTCCTTATTCCAAGGCTTAGTTTTGGATCTTTGATCAAATATAAGTTGGCTGAAGATGTTTGGATTGATTTCTGGTGTTTCTATTCTGTTCCATTGGTCTATCCATCTGTTTCTGTACCAGTACCATGCTGTTTTGATAAAAACTGCCCTGTAGTATGTCCTGAAATCAGGTATTGCGATGCCACCGGCTTTGTTTTTGTTGTACAAGATTACTTTGGCTATTCCAGGTCTTCTGTGTCTCCATATGAAATTCAGCATCATTTTTTCCAGATCTGAGAAGAAGGTCTTCGGTATCTTGATTGGTATTGCATTGAATGTATAAATTGCTTTTGGGAGAATAGACATTTTGATGCTATTGATTCTTCCAATCCATGAGCATGGAAGATTTTTCCATTTTTTGGTATCCTCTTCTATTTCTTTCTTTAAGGTTTGTAGTTTTCATCGTAGAGATCTTTAACATCCTTAGTTAAGTTTATTCCAAGGTATTTGATTGTTTTTGTAGCTATTGTGAATGGGATTGATCTTAGAAGTTCTTTCTCAGCCATGGCATTGCCTGTGCATACAAAGGCTGTTGATTTTTGTGCATTGATTTTATATCCTGCTACTTTGCAAAACTCTTCAATGAGTTCCAATAGTCTCTTAGTAGAGTTCTTTGGGTCCCCTAAATAAAGAATCATATCATCTGCAAAGAGGGATAGTTTGAGTTCTCCCTTCCCAATTTGTATCCCTATAATTTCTTTTTCTTAACTAATAGCTCTGGCTAAAACTTCCAGAACTATATTGAAGAGCAGTGGTGAGAGTGGACATCCCTGTCTGGTACCAGATCTCAGCGGAAATGCTTCCAACTTTTCCCCAATCAATAGGATGTTGGCCGTGGGTTTTTCATATATTGCTTTGATTGTATTGAGGAATGTTCCTTCCATACCAAGTTTGCTTAGAGTTTTCATCATGAAAGGGTGTTGTATTTTATCAAATGCTTTCTCTGCATCTATTGATAGAATCATATGGTTTTTCTTCTGCAGTCTGTTAATGTAGTGTATTATATTGATTGTTTTCTGAACGTTGAACTATCCCTGCATACCAGGGATAAATCCCACTTGGTCTGGGTGGATGATCTTTCTGATGTGTTGTTGCATTCTATTGGCCAGAATTTTATTAAGGATTTTTGCATCTATGTTCATCAGGGATATTGGTCTGTAATTCTCTTTCAATGCTGCATCTTTTTTCAGCTTAGGAATTAAGGTGATGCTGGCTTCATAGAAAGAATTTGGGAGGATTCCCTCTTTTTCGATGGTTCTGAATAGTTTGAGAAGAATTGGAGTTAGTTCTTCTCTAAATGTCTGGTAGAACTCAGCCGTGAATCCATCTGGTCCTGAGCTTTTCTTTGTTGTGAGGGCCTTTATGACTGTTTCAATTTCTGTGTCAGTTATGGGTCTGTTTAGGTTTTCTATGTCTTCCTGGCTCAATTTAGGTAGGTTGTATGTGTCCAAGAATCTGTCCATTTCTGATAGATTTCCCTGTTTGCTGGCATACAAGTCCTTGTAGTAATTTCTGATGATTCTTTTTATTTCTGTGGCGTCTGTTGTTATGTTTCCCATTTCATCTCTGATCCTATTGATTTGGGTCTTTTCTCTTCTTTTTTTAGTTAGTTGGTCCAATGGGGTGTCAATTTTTTTTTTCTTTTTCGGAAAACAGCTCCTCATTTGCATGATTTTTTGTAATGTTTTTTTTTTTGGATTCAATCCTTTTGATTTCTTCTCTGATTTTATTTATTTCTCTTCTGCTACTGGGTTTGGGTTTGGTTTGCTGCAGATTTTCTAGATCCTTGAGATGACTTGAAAGCTCATCTATTTGGTGCCTTTCCAATTTCTTGATGTAGGCACCTATTGATATAAACTTTCCTCTTCACACTGCTTTTGTTGTATCCCATAGGTTTTGGTATGTTGTGCTGTTATCCTCATTTACTTCCAGAAAATTTTTGATTTCTCTTTAAATTTCTTCTATGACCCATTGTTCATTCAGGAGCATGTTGTTCAATCTCCATGTGTTTGCATGTGCTCTAGGGATTCCCGAGTTGCTAATTTCCAATTTCATTCCTTTGTGGTCTGAGAAGCTGCATGGTATGATTCTAATTCTTTTGAATTTACTGAGACTTGCTTTATTGCCTAGTATGTGGTCAATCCTAGAGAAGGTTCCATGTACTGCTGAGAAGAATGTAAAGTCCTTAATGTAGGATGAAATGTTCTGTAGATATCTGTTAGATCCATTTGGGCTATAGTGTCATTTAAATCTACTGTCTCCTTGTTGATCTTCTGTCCTGTTGATCTGTCTATCTCTGAGAGTGGAGTATTGAAGTCCCCCAGTACTATTGTATTGGGGTCTAAGTCTCCCTTTAAGTCCCTTAACAAGTCTTTTAAATAAGCTGGTGCCCTGTAATTAGGTGCATATACATTGATAATCATTATATCTTCCTGTTGAATGGATCCCTTAATCATTAAATAGTACCCTTCTTTGTCTCTCCTAACAGTTTTTGTGGTAAAGTTTATGTTGTCCGATATTAAGATGGCTACGCCCGCTCTTTTTTCATTTCTGTTGGCATGGTATATCTTTTTCCAGCCTTTCACTTTCAGTCTGTGTGCATCTTTGTTAGAAAGATGTGTTTCTTGTAAGCAGCAGATAGATGGTTTATTTTTCCTTAACCCAATCAGCCAGTCAGTGTCTTTTAACTGGACACTTCAGGCCATTAACATTCAATGTGACTATTGATAAGTAATAACTTTGCCCTGTCATTTACCAAAGATTTTTTCTAATATATGGTTTGAGACTCCTGTGATCTTTTGGTGTGAGGTTTCCTTCCTTTACCTTCTTTCATATTGGTGACCATGTTTCTGTGTTTCTGTGTGTAACACATCTTTAAGCATCTTTTGCAGGGCAGGACGAGTGCCGACAAATTCTTTCAATTTCTGTTTGCTGTGAAAAGTCTTAATTTCACCTTCATTCACAAATGAGAGCTTTGCAGGATATAATATTCTGGGCTGGCGGTTTTTCTTTCTTAGTACCTGGGTTATATCTTGCCATTCTCTCCTAGCTTGTAGGGTTTCTGATGAGAAGTCTGCTGTGCGTCTAATCGGAGATCCTCTGAGAGTAATCTGGCATTTCTCTCTTGCACATTTTAGGATCTTTTCTTTGTGTTTCACTGTGGTGAGTTTGATTATGATGTGTCTTGTTGAGGATCTCTTTTGATCATGTTTATTAGGGGTTCTATGAGCTTCCTGTACTAGGATGTCTCTGTCCTTCTCTAAACCTGGGAAATTTTCTGCTAGTATCTCACTAAATAGGCCTTCTAATCCTTTCTCCCTCTCCATGCCTTCAGGAACTCCTAGAACCCGAATGTTGGTTTTTTTAATAGTATCCTGTAGATTCCTGACAGTATTTTTTAGATTTCTGATTTCTTCTTCTTTTCTTTGATTTGACTGTTTCCTTTCCTGTTCTCTGTCTTCTAATTCCAATATTCTCTCTTCTGCTTCGCCCATTCTGTTTTTAAGGCTCTCTAATGTGTTTTTCATTTGATCTATTGAGTTCTTCATTTCATTGTGGTTTTTTGTCACTGTCACAGTTTCATGTTCTACTAGTTGTTTCATTTCATTTTGATTACTCCTTAATATTTCATTTTCACAAGAGAGATTTTCTATCTTGTCCATTAAGGATTTCTGTAGTTCAAGAATTTGTTTTTGAGAACTTCGTAATGTTCCTATCAATTTTTTGAGATCTGCTTCTTGCATTTCCTCTATCTCTTCATCTTCATAATCTTGCATTGGGGTGTCTTGTTCATTTGGAGGCATCATAGTGTCTTCCTTGCTCTTGTTACCTTGGCTTCTAAGTTTGTTGTTTGGCATGTTGGAGATAATTTATGTTTTTGTTTTGTTTTGTTTTGTTTTGTTTTTTTGCTGTTGTGTTTTTTTTCTTGTTATACTATGCCTCTAAGTGGGCTGTCTGCTTTGATGGATCCTTAGGGGCTGTGATGGGTTGGCCAGAGAGCTATGCATGATTCTTCAGGTTTAAGGCTGTGCAAAAAGCTACTCGCCCAAATTGTTCACTCCCTTGTTCCTTGCTGGATTGCTCTCTCTCTCTCTTTTTTTTTTGTTTTTTTGTTTTTTTGTTTTTTGACTCAGTTGGGAAGTAATTCGGCACCAGAGAGTGGAATTGAAGGTTGTTGAAATATGGCCTCTGTGAGTATTCATTTGATCTACCCCTGGGACCACACAAAGAGTTTATGCAGCTCTCAATGTGTTCTCAAGTTTCACCTAAGTTCCAAAGTTACTGAGTTTGTGGAGGCACTTTAGATATGTAAAATGGTGCCTGCTCTTTGTTTTGCTCAGTGAGTGAATAGAGAGGCCTCTGCTTTTCCCCCAATGTCTTGGGTTTCTGATGCCTTTGTCTTACCTCCCATTCGTTCCCGCGCTGGTGAGATTCTGCGGCTCGTATCCTGCGGTTGGGTTTCCATGCGGTGGGCTCCCTGTAGGTCCTCTGTGTCACATCCACTAGATCCGGAAGCATTTCCCCTGCAGTTTTTTTCTTGAGTCTTTTCCTGAGGCTACAGTAATTCCACTTTTATGAAACTTTATTTTCCCAAACTATGGCGCATGTCTTCACTATCTGCCATCTGGGCTTCGCCCCCATATTTATCTGTTTTAAAAACTATTTATGTTCTGTGATTATCTTCCCATCTCAAAATATAAGCCTGCATTCCTAAGTTAGTTTTTTAATTTTTATTTTGATATAGGGTGATTTTTTAAAGATTATATAAGTATAATTGACAGACAAAATCTGTATACATTCAAGGGCTGCAACTTGTTGTTTTGCTATGTGAGGAACTTTTAAAAGCTTATGGAATATTCACATTATATTTTAAGCCCTTTATAAAAAACCTTTTGGTGTCCCCTTATACATATATATTATGAAATGATTAGGACAATTAACTAAGCATCACCTTACATAGTTTTTAAAAGATATTTCAGATGTTAACCTGTTGTATCTAATACTGTATTCATATCATTACTGTACTCTATTATACATCTCAACATTAATTTATTTCCTAACTGCGAATGTGTCATTCAACTAGCATATTCCAGTTTCTTTCACCCTTAGCCCCTCACAACCCTCATTATATTCTGTGTTTGTGATTGACTTTTTTAGATTCCATAAATAAGTAGCATTTATTTTTCTCTGTGTTATGTCAAGCTGTCTAATGTCCACATTCATACTTTGGGATCCATGCTGTGACAACATGTCAGAATTTATTTTTTAAGTTTGGATGTGATTCCATTGTGTAAGTATCATGCTCTATCTTTTGATCTGATCTGTTGACAGACAATGTGGTTATTTCAATATCTTATTCTTGTAAATAATGCTTCCATGAACATGGATGTGCAGGTGTACATTTGAGATAGTGATTTTATTTCTTATGGATGCACATCAATTAATGGGATTGCTCTGTCATTTGTTCCATTTTTAGAGGCACCTCCATAATGTTTTTCATGGTGGATGTACCAATTTACATTCCTACAACCAATTTATATGTTCCCGTTTCTCCACATCTGGTTCAATACTTGTTAGCTTTTTTTGTACTTTTTGATAATATCTACTTTACATATATGTGATTATAACCATTTTAGTCTTGATGATCCATACTGAGCCCCTTTTCAAATACCTGTTGGCTGTTTGCATATCTTCACTGGAACAACTGATCAGATCATTTGTCCAAACCAATTACGTCATTTATCAATTTTTATTATATTTGCTTTTGATTTCTGTCTGTCTAATGTATTATTCCCTTAATCATACTGTTTGCCAATATTTTCTCCAATTATTTTCTTTCTGTTTTTATTTTTTCCTTTAGCATGTGGTTTTTTGGTTTGTTTTTTACACTCCTATTTCCTTATTTTCATTTTTGTCACCTGTGTTTGGTATCATATCTAAATCATTGTTGAATTCTTAAGCATTTGTGAAGTGACAAGTTGAAGAGAGCATTTTTTCTGTCTTTCTCTTTGTATGTCTCTTTTTTAAAACTAATTTTCACTCCCCTCAATGAACCCTTTACTTGAGGAATACAAACTTTATGCATTTCATAAGTACAAGTTTAGAAGCATAGTTATTCTTCCCACCATACCTGCCCTAACACCCTCACTCTCTCTCAGTCCTCCTCCTCCCTTTCTCATCCACAGTCCCATTCACCATTAAGACCTATTATTGATTAACTTTATACACAGAAAAACCACTCTATACTAATTAAAGAAGTCAACAATTTGGACATCAAAAAAGAAATTCTTCCTCAACAGTTGAGACAAAGGCTGTTCAAAGTCATTGCATCTTCAAGTTAATTTCACTTTTTTGTTAGAACCTTAATTTTTAAGAAGAATCCAAGAATTATACACCTTTTGTGAGCACTTATACATAGTTATAATACAACTCTTTGAGGACAGAGGTCCTGCATGGGAAGTTATGCACAATGAATCTTTTGGTTAATTTAAAAATTAACACTTTTATGTATGACATCACTGATCACCAAAAGTTCTTAACATGAGCTGCCTAGTCTATGGAAGCATTTTCAACCCACAAACTCCATGAGTATTTAGACAAAGCCATAAATAAAGTGGAAGTTCTCCCCTCCCTGCAGAGAAAAGTACTTCATTTTTTGATGACCACTTCTTTCCTCTGAGGTTTCACCCACCAAGTTCCTTCATGTAAGACATTTATTGCCACAATATCTTGGCTGTCCATTCCTGAAATGCTCTCATGGGTATTTCAGCCAGGCTAGAATACCTTAAGGGCTGATTCTGAGGTCAGAGTGCTATTTAAACTGATTGTCATTCTGTGAGTCTGCTGTGTGGAATAATTCCCATGTTGGAGCATTCACTCTTGTTAATTCTATTATTATTACCAGAACCTTAATCTTATTCATATGGTATTTTCCCCACCCCCCTCCAGCTTAAGAGGATTTAGGACCTCATGGAAAGTTTTTAACCTGTACCCTTGGAAGTAAGACTATAGGAATGTATGAGGAGCTATAAAGCTTTACAGCCACAAACTTTATACACTTCATAATTACAACTTAAGTACATTGTGGCTCTTCCCACCATGCCCATCCTCCCACCCATACTTCCAAACCACTCTTCCTCCTCTCTCTTATTTCCACTATTTTTACTGAGATCTATTTTCACTTGACTTTATATGCAAGAGTTCAACAAATAGTAAAAAAATGCTCCTCCACTATCAAGACAAGGACTGTTCAAATCACTGCTTCTCAAAGGGTCAATTTCACTTCTACAGATCACCTTTTAGGTGCTCTACTAGTTATCACAGGTCAGGGAGAATATGTGGTATTTATATTTTGGGGACTGGCTCATTGTACTAAGTATAATGTTTTCCAGATTCTTGCATTTAGTTGGAAATAACTAGATTTCATTTTTAGCACTGTGTAGTATTCCATAGTGTACATTGCCCATAATTTATTTTTTCAGTCTTCAGTTGATGGGCATTTGGGATGATTCAATGTCTCAGATATTGTGAATTGAGCTGCAATGAACGTGGTTGTACAGATAACTCTTTCATATGATGGTTTCATTTTCCTTGGGTACATTCCAAGGAGCAGAATAGCTGGGTCATATGGTAGGCCTACATTTAGATTTCTGAAGTATCTTCATTTTGTCTTCCATAGTGGTTGCACCAGTTTACATTCCCAGCAATAGCAGATTGGAGTACCTTTTTTCCCACATCCTTGCCAGCATTTTTTGTTTGTTGATTTCTGTATGAAAGGCATTCTAACAGGGGTGAGGTAAAACCTCGTGGTGGTTTGGATTTGCATTTCCCTGATGACTAGTGATTGAGCATTTTTTCTTGTGTCTCTTAGCCATTTGAATTTCCTCTTTAGAAAAATGTTCAGATAAGCCTTTTGCTTCTTCTTCACTGGATTGTTTGTTTTGTTGTTGTTGAGTTTCTTGATCTCTTTATATATTCTAGTTATTAATCCTTTTTCCATTGCATAGTTTGCAAACAATTTCTCCCATTCTGTTAGTTGCCTCATCAGTTTCCTGAGTGTTTCTTTTGCTGTACAGGAACTTTTCAACTTGATAAAATCCAATTTATGAATTCTGGCTTTGATTGCTTGCACATCTGGGTTGTTTTTTTTCAAGAAGTCTTTGCCTATGCCAATGTCTTGAAGAGTTTTCCCAATATCCTCTAATAAGTTGATGTTTTCAGTCATAGATTTAGGTTTTAATCCATTCTGAGTGGATTTTTTGTATGGTGTGCAAGATGAGGGTCCTGTTTCATACTTTTGCATGTGGAAATTCACTTTTCCAAGCACCATTTTTTGAAGAGACTGTTTTTGCTACAGGGATTGATTTTAGTTCCTTTGTAAAATTTAAGTTGATTGTAGATGCTTGGATTAATTTCTGGCATGTCTATTGTGTTCTAATAGTCTATCCATCTGTTTTTGTACCAGTATCAGAATTTTTTGATTATAAATGCCCTGTAGGATGTCTTGAAATGTGGTATGTAAACACTATTTAGATAATTGACACCAAATCTGAGTTATATTATACGTGTGAGTACCTAGTCTTACATAGAATGCTGGGGTGACTGTAGTGCACTTTAAAGTATTCTATACTTTATAAGCAAACAGAACAACAGTGTTCCAAGACTTGATCATGAAGTGTAATTCCAGAGAAGGGAGAATGTTGTTTACCCTGATTTTATCAGTAGACACTGTTTTCAGTGATTGAAATTTCACATTGTAGACCATCTATATGTATAACTATAGACAAAAAAATTTCAAAAAGCATCTCACTAAGTGTTTAAAGAGTGTTAAAATATTTAAATTAGTATCACAGCTAAAATTATGATCTTTGCAAGCAGTTTATTAAGACAAAGGATTGGCTGGCACCATGGCTTAACAGGCTAATCCTCCGCCTTGCAGCTCCAGCACACCGGGTTCTAGTCCTGGTCGGGGAGCCGGATTCTATCCCAGTTGCCCCTCTTCCAGGCCAGCTCTCTGCTATGGCCCAGGAAGGCAGTGGAGGATGGCCCAAGTGCTTGGGCCCTGCACCTGCATGGGAAACCAGGAAAAGCACCTGGCTCCTGGCTTCGGATCAGCGAGATGCGCTGGCCATAGTGGCCATTGGAGGGTGAACCAACGGCAAAAGGAAGACCCTTCTCTCTGTCTCTCTCTCTCACTATCCACTCTGCCTGTCAAAAAAAAAAAACAAAGGATTTGGAAATAACTGAATTGATATTTTATCATGGTACATGGTTTGGTTAGGAATCAAAACTTTCCTTAAATTGTTGATTAATACATCCTTTACATTGTTTCACATAAGGAAAATGAGATATTTCTCAAACATATGTGGAATTAATTTGGATTAGAGCAATTGAGCAATCTCAAGCAATAAATAAGGAATTGAATGGTGCAATGATTTCTAGAATCATATGCATAATTATTTCACACAAAACCATTATCCATGAATTGTTTTAACCAAATTGAGGATGTTTTAATTGCACGTTCTACAAAGCATGGAAAATCCTCTCATATTTGTTTTTTCAAGACTTATTTTATTTATTTGAAAGACAGAGCTACAGAGAGAGGCAGAGAGAGAGAGAGAGAGAGAGAGAGAGAGAGAGAGAAGAGAAAGAGAGGTCTTCCATCTGCTGGTTTATTCCCTAGATGGCTGCAACAGCCAGAGTGACACCAATTCAAAGCCAGGAGCAAGGAGCTTCTTCCAGGTCTCCCACGCAGGTGCAGGGGCACAAGGACTTGGGCCATCTTCTACTGCTATGCCAGGGCATAGCAGAGAGCTGGATCAGAAGAGGATCAGCTGGGACTAGAACTGGTGCCCATATGGGATGCTGGCACTTCAGGCCAGGGCTTTTACCTGCTGTGCCACAGTGCCAGCTACAACTCCCTCATATTTGTTAATTTTCACTTTGTTCTTTGAAGACCAAACTCAGGATGCTATCTGCCTAGTCCTAACTACCCCATGTCTTAAGTGAGTTTTCCATGCTTTATAAAATTTTGGGAATTTCATAATGATTACCACAGTCTAATATAAGCACATTTTGTTAATTCCAAGTAATTGATATTATTCACAATAAATCTCATTCACCATCAGCAACAGACAGGCACCAATTTAAAATCTGTTTTCGGAGATTGAACTTTTTTGGATATGTCATAAAATTGGAATCATAAAGTCTTCAGTATTTGGGGTTTTACTTTTGATTTCTTTTTTCTTGTGAATTTCACTAGATCTGTAGTCTGTCATTTCATAATTAATTTTGATTGCCAAATAGCATACCATTATAAAAGATGTACTATATAACATTTTTTTCTTATAATTCAGTATTTGCATTGCTTTTACATTTGGCTTTCATGAATATTGCTGCTGTGAGCCTTTGTGTGCTTGTGGATTTTGAATATTTTTGTGGCATAGCTGGGAGAGAAACTACTGAGGCAATAAATTGTCCCTTGTAAAGTTTTTTTTTTCTTTCTTTATGTGATTTCTTTGGCAGAATCCTGTACTCAACTGCTGAATAGTAGTGTTAAAAGTATCTTTGCCTTATTCCCATTTACTGGAGTTTGCTGCAGATTTCCTATATGTGCCCTTCTTGTGGAAATTCTCTTCAATTCATAGTTTGCTTAAGGTTTTAATGATAAGGTGAATTTAGTCAAATTTTTCTTTTTTGACTATTTGACAGGTAGAGTTATAGACAGTGAGAAAGAGAGAGAGAGAGAGAGAGAGAGAGAGAGAGAGAGAGAGAGAGAGAGAGAGAGAGAGATGAAGAGAAAGGTCTTTCTTCCATTGGTTCACTCCCCAAATGGCCGCTATAGCCAGTGCTGTGCCTATCCAAAGCCAGGAGTCAGGTGATTCTTCCTGGTCTCCCATGCAGGTGCAGGGACCCAAGCACTTGGGCCATCCTCCACTGTCCTCCCAGGCCACAACAGAGAGCTGGACTGGAAGAGGAGAAACCAGGACTAGAACTCAACTCCCATATGGGATGCCAGCACCACAGGCACTGGATTAACCAAGTGAGCCACAGTGCCAGCCCCAAATTTTTCTTGATTAATGAAATTTATGAATTTTTATTTTATTTTATTAACATATCTTATTATATTAAATGCTTATCATTAGTAGTAGTAGTATGTTAACTTGAATAGCAGAGTGAGAAGGACAGAGAGTCCTAACTTCTGGTTCACTCACCAGATGTCTGTGATGACCAGGTCTGCACTGTAACTGGAACCAGAACCAGAAGCCATAGATATAATCCTGGCCTCTTAAGTAAGTAGCAGAGACCCAATTATTTGTCTCATCATGACTGCTTGTCATATTTAACATTGACAGGAAACTTGAGTCAGGAGCCAGAATTGAACCCAAATACTGTAGTATAGGATGCAGGCTTCTTAAACAGCATTTTTACTGTGAGACCAAATGCCCACCCTTAGCCTCTCTATTCCATTACTTTGACCTTTGCATCTGTGTTCATGCTACTTCCACAATTTTTGATTACTTTTCCTTTTGAATTAAGGGATTGTGAGACTTCCATCATTAGCATTATTTTTGAGAATATGTTGGGCATTTGCATCCTTTGTCATTATATACAGATTTTCTGTTTTTTTTTATTTTTCCTTTAAAATATAACTATTGGAGTATTATAAGGAATCATTTGAATCTATAAATCAATTAGATCATTTTTATTATTTTTATTTTCAATTATTTATATAAGGTGAACAAATTTGATATTTCTTATATACAGATTTAGGAGCATTGTGATACATCCTACCCATGCTACCAACCTCTCTACAGCCTTCTTTTCTTATTTTTTCTTTTAATAGTTACATTGACATACTTTCAGTTTATTCTACTTAGCCTTCCACTGAGCAAACAATTCAACAAATAGTAAGTACAAAAAAAAAAAAAAACTGTTCCTCAATAGTATAGACAAGGGTTATAAACAATAGTTAAATCTCAAAATGTCAATTTCATTCATATAATATACAGTTTTGTACTCTGTATCATAGTTACTACAAATCAGGGAAAATATAGGATATTTGTCATTTTTGGGGACTGACTTATTTTATTAACCATAATGGCTTCCAGGTCCATTTGTTTTATTACAAAAGGCAGGAATTCATTATTTTAAGGCTGAGTACTATTCCACAGACTGTGTGTGTGTATCACATTTTCTTTATCAAGTCATCAGTTGATTGTCATCTGGATTGATTTCACATCTTAGTTATTGTGAATTGTGCTGCAATAAATATGGGGGTACAGATCACTCTTTCATATGCCAATTTTATATCTTGTGGGTACATTCCCAGCAGTGGGTTGTGAATATATTGTCAGATTACAGAGAAATTATGGTACTGTCACCAATAATGGTTGTACTAGTTTATGTCATAGCTAAAGTGTATTACGATACCTTTTATCCCACATCCTCACCAGTATTTATTTATTTGTTTATTTACTTATTCATTTTTGAATGATAGCTATTCTAACTTTAATGTGGTAAAACATCACTGTGCTTTTTTAAAAGCTTTACTTATCTATTTGAAAGAGTTACAGAGAGAGGCACAGACATAGAGAGAATGTTCCATCTACTAGTTCACTCCCCAAGCAGCTGTAATGATCAGGTCTGGGACAGATCAAAAGCATGAGCAAGGGGCTTCATTTGGATCTCCCACATGGTACAGAGGCCCAAGGACATGGGCCATCTTCCACAACTTTCTAAGGTGAATTAGCAAGAAGCTGGATCAGAAGTAGAACAACTGGGACTCAAATTGCTGCTCACAATGATGCTGCAGGAGGTAGCTTTACATGCTACAGGGACAGTGCTGGCCTCTCATTGTAGTTTAGATTTGCATTTCCCTGGTGGCTACTGATTCTGAGAACTTTTTTATTGTTGTCCATTTGAATTTCATCCTTTGAAAAATGTCTGTTCATGTCCTTTGCCCATTTATTAACTGGATTGTTTCTTTTGTTTTTGTTCAGCTTCTTGAACTCATAATACATCCTTTATCTCATAATTTGGAAATAATTTAACCAATTCCATTAATTACCTCTTCACTTTGTTGAGTGTTTCCTATGCAGTCCAGGATCTTTTTAGCTTAAGTTAACTCCATTTGTGTATTTGCTTCTATTATCTGTAATTCCGTGTTTTTTTTCCAAAAATATGTTTCCAATGCCAATGCCTTGCAATTTCTTTAATGTCTTCCTCTAGTAGCTTGATTGTATCAGGACATAGATTTGGATCTTTAGTTCATTTTGAGTTGATTGTTGTATGAGATGTAATGTAGGGGTCTTGTTTCATGCTTTTGTATGCATAGATATAATTTTCAACATAATTTGTTGAAAAGACTCTTTTTTCACAAGGGATTGATTTTAGCTCATTTGTGAAAGATTAGTTGGTTGTAGATGGGTATTTTGATGATATTAATTCTTCCAATCCACAGACATGGGAGAGTCTTCCATTTTTTGTGTCTTCTATTTATTTTTTTAATGTTTTTAATTTTTATTATAGAGATTTTTCACATCCTGGGTTAAATTTATTCAAGGTATTTAAATTTTTAGTAAATATCGGGAACAAAACTGATCTTACAAGTTCATTCTCAGCCACGGAATTTTCTTTGTATATAAATGTTATTAATGTTTGTGTGTTGATTTTATTTTCTGCAAATTTACCAAACTATGCTATGAGTTGCAATAGTCTCTTGGTGGAATCTTTTGGTTTCACTATATATAGGAACATGTCATCTGCAAACAAGGATAATTATTTTACTTTCTCCTTTCCATTTGGTATCCCTTTAATTTCTTTTTCTTACCTAATGGCTCTGGATAAATCTTTGAGAACTATATTGAATACCAATGATGCGAGTGGACATTCTTGTCTGGTTCTGGATCTTAGTGGAAAAGCTTCATACTTTTCCACTTTCAGTATAAGGCTTGCTGTGAGTTTGTAATATATTGCCTTGATTGTGTTAAAGAACAAAGACTTTTACATTAAATGATGTATTTTATTAAATGATTTCTCAGCATCTATTAAGATAATCATATAAATTTTATTTGTCAATGTGATGTGTCATATTTATTTCCATATGTTGAACCATTCTTGCATACCAGAGATAAATTCAACTTGTCCAGGTGAATGATCTTTCTAATATGTCATTGGATTCATTTAACTGCTATTTTGTTGGGGATCTTTATATTGTTCATCAGGAATATTCATATATGAGTACCTTCTATCTTTTTCTGCTTTAGGAATTAAGGTGATATTGACCTCATAGAAGTAGTTTGGGAAGATTACTTCCCTTTCAAATATTTTGAAGTTTGAGAATTGTAATTAGTTCCTCTTTAAAAATTTGGTAGAATTCACCAGTGAAGCCACCTGGTACTGGGTTTTCCTTTTTTGGGAGGTTGTTTATTACTGAGTTAAACTCCCTCTTGGTTATTGGTCTGTTTAGGAGTTCAGGAACCAATTATGCCAATTAAAACAACAGAGTGACTATTCTCAGGCAATAAGTAAATGCTTGTGAGGATGCATAGAAAAAGGAGCCCTTACAAGTTGTTAATGAGAATGAACTTCACTACAGCCACTGTGGAGACCAGTATGAATGTTCCCCACAAAATTAAAAAAAAATATCTGATTTACGATGCACCTACTCCACATCTAGTCATATGTTTGAATGGAATGAAATTAACACATAAAAGAGAACCTGTGCTCTCATGCCTGGCCTTATTCACAGTAACAAGGTAAGGAATCAACTTAGGTGTCAATTGATTCATGAATAGGTAAAGAAAATGCAATATATAGAGAACAGGATATTACTGAGCCATAAAAAGAATTAAATTATAACATTATCGAAAAATGGATCCAACTGGAAATTATTATATTAGGTGAAATCAGCCAATATTTCCCAAAAGAAAGTTGAATACAATGTTTTATCACACTTATATGAAAGTTTAGTAAAAAAAAAAAGATCTGAAATTGGAATAATAACTACTGGAAACTAGGGATTATGGGGTCAGAGTAGAGAAAGGTTGGATAAAGAGTGTCAAACATAGAATTAATAAATTTTAATGTTTTACAGTACAGTTGGATGACTAAAACTTATAACAATAAGTTTATGTTTACTTTTTTGAAAATGAATCAATCAATATCACAAAATGGATTATTGTAATAATCATAGCATGGGAAAATGTGGTATATTCTCATATACATGGCATAATTCGGTAAAGAACTATTTATATAAAATAATATATCCATGTATTTTTATATACTTTCTATATTAATGTCTAGAAATAACAGAAGCAGAATAATCTCCAGTTGTATCCATTTCAATGCAAATGTCAGGAATTCATTCTGTTTTGTGGCTGTCAGATTCAATCACATATGTATGTATGTGTATATATATATATATATATATATATATATATATATATATATATATATATGTGTGTGTGTGTGTGTGTGTGTGTGGGTGGGTGTGTGGGTGTGTATGTGTGTGTGTATATAATATTTTCTTTATCCAATCTTCAGTTTATGGACAACTAATCTCATTCCATATCATTTTCATTGTGCATTTGGCTGCCATAAACATGTTTTATATGTTAATTTTATTTCCCCCCATAACTGTGCTACCACCTGCAACCATCCCATCTCCCACTCCCTCTCCCATCCCATTATTCATCAAGATTCATTTTCAATTATCTTTATATACAAAAGATCAACTTAGTATATGCTAAGTAAAGATTTCAACAGTTTGCACCCACAAATCAGTACTATTTTCTATAACAGTTATAGTAACTATTGGTGGTTTCCCCACGGATAGTATATTAGTGCATTGTTTTCTCTACAATGTTGCATTTTTCACATCTTGATTTTGGCATTGTAGCCATTCTAACTGGGCTAGATTGATATATAATTGTTTGCATTTTCCTGAAGGTTAGTGATACTAAGTATTTCTGCATGTGTCTGTTGGCCATGATATCCTTTGTCCATTTTTTAATCATATTGTCTTGTTGATTTCTTGAGTTGCTTATATGTTCTGGATATTAGTTATTTACCAGACACATAGTTTGCAGATATTTTTCCACTCTCATTTTTCTCTTCATGTTTAGAGTTGATTTTTTTAAAACTTCTTTAATCATTATTTCCCTTATATCTTGCAATTTTACTCGGGGAATTATCACATTAATGAGTTTTGGGATGCTGTCCTTAGATGAAGAGACTCCTAGTCCAGCAATGTCTTCTCTTCCCCAAATTGTCATAGTCTCCCTCCTGATCATCCCGTTTTGCTGTCTTGCAGATAACATGATCATTATAGGCATCATTGCAACCCAAGTATAGTAGCTGAATTGAAAGAATTGATCTAAATGAGTTGTCAGATTAAGTGGGTTTTCTTGAAGTGGCTTCATTTCTTTCTTGAAGTTTCTGAGTTCAATACCTGTAAAGGAAGCTTACTAAGACAACATCTCCCTGAAACATTGGGACTTCCTGAGGTAGATGGATAAAGATGTCATCTATTTAAGCAGAATAAGGAAGTTTTCTACATTATTTTTTACATTTTTGCCTTTTTTCAATTTTGTAGATAAATCAGGATGTGCAGTAAGTTCAGCCTTTCCATATTTTTAAACCCCTCTTTCCTTGGCTCCTCTTCCCATGTTGCTCATTCTGGGCCCCTTTTTAGGGTGTGTACGGAGACAGATATGATAATGGATCCCAGAATTTAGCCCTGGAACCTTTTTCCTCTTCTATTAGAGGAAATATGGGAGTAGGAATTAAAACATCAGGACTTAGAGTTTTCATCCAGCAAAGAGAATAATCTCTCTCCTGGGAAGACAAAGTTCTATCATGTATAGACAAAATGAGACCCTGACATATCTGGACTTCATGTGAACCAAGTTTAGGACATAAAAATGAAGGCATCACCGGCACCGTGGCTTAACAGGATGATCCTCTGCCTTGCGGTGCCAGCACACCGGGTTCTAGTCCCGGTTGGGGTGCTGGATTCTAACCCGGTTGTCCCTCTTCCAGGCCAGCTCTCTGCTATGGCCCGGGAAGGCAGTGGAGGATGGCCCAAGTGCTTGGGCCCTGCACCCACATGAGAGACCAGAAAAATGCCTGGCTCCTGGCTTTGGATGGGCATGATGCGCCAGCCGCAGGGGCCATTGGTGGGTGAACCAATGGCAAAGGAAGACCTTTCTCTCTGTCTCTCTCTCACTATCCACACTGCCTGTCAAAAAAAAATTAAAAAGAAAATGAAGGCATCATGATTTTATTTTCTTTTTCACAAGTGAAACACAGATTTCACAAATATAAGCATGCATATACCATACATAATTAAAATGCTTCCAGAAAGAAATAATTGAAGTTCCATTATTTAGGACTCACAATTTATGACCCAAGACTTCAATTTTTGGATAAAGTTTCTTTTTTCAAAGAAAGTTTCAAGACAGATGAGACAAAAATAGAAATTTGAGAAGTTAAACCTAACAAACTATCTCTTAAAAAGATTCTCTGTATGTGTAAGTAGTTTATCCTATTGATAAAAACTACACGTATTTTAAAGTAGAATAATTTTATACAATGGGGAGTAAACTCCAAGCAGAAATAATAACATTAAGGGATAAAATAATTTATAATAACACAACACAGAATCAAATTTAGACCAAGCTTTATGACAGTCATAGCCAAAGGAAAAACAGGAAGATACTTGTAGAGTTTGATACAAAGTAAGGAGCCAAGTATAACTTTTTTTTGTTTGTAGTTGAAAGTTTGTTCATTTGTAGTTGAAAGACAGAGAGACATACTGAGAGATCTACATCTTCTGCTCACTTATTTACACCCCAGATGCCCACAACAGACAGGGGTGGCCCAAGTTAAAGCCAGAAGTCAGGAACTCATTCCAGGTTCCCACCATGAATGGCAGGAATTCAAGTCCTTGGACCATACTATGTCTTTCATTGTACATATTAGCATGAAGCTGGAATTGGAAGCAGACCCAAGAATTGAACCCAAACACTCCGGCATGAGGTGAAAATGTCCTAAGTAATATCTTAGCTACTATATCAAACGTACAATCTTGAAGATATGTTTAATTTATTCAATGAGAACAAATTTTTTAGAGATTTATTTAATTTATTTGAAAAGCAGGGCTGGCACCGTGGCTCAACAGGCTAATCCTCCACCTAGCGGCGCCAGCACACCGGGTTCTAGTCCCGGTTGGGGTGCCGGAGTCTGTCATGGTTGCCCCTCTTCCAGGCCAGCTCTCTGCTATGGCCCGGGAGTGCAGTGGAGGATGGCCCAAGTGCTTGGGCCCTGCACCCCATGGGAGACCAGGAGAAGCACATGGCTCCAGGTGCATTAGCAGGGAGGTGGATTGGAAGAGCAGCAACCCAGATTTGAACTGACACTGTGATGTGGAATGTCAGGATTGTAAGCAGTGGTTCACTCTGTTGTATTACAATGCTGGTCCTGACAGTTGGTTTTTAAGCCATGGGGCAATGAACAGCTACAGGTGTGAGTAAGGATTTGGGAGGCAGGGTGGCAAAGAACACATTCCAAAGGTTACCTCAGTATTCCTGGTGATATATGGTATGCACTTTACCTTGGATAAAGGCACAGGAGGAGCAGAATCAACAAAAATGACTCAGAAGAATACAGAATACACTGGGAAGTATCTTAATTCCTTGTATACACAATACTCTTTCAACTTTAATATAAAGTGACTCTCTGAAATGGCCAGCATTCTAATGTATCTGTGTTCCAGGTGCAGTGCTAAGAAATGTGCGTAGATATTTTATAACTCTTGCATATACAAAAAGTGGCCTTATATTCATTGAATGTTCTTACCTTCACAAAGCATTTCAAGTGGTCTAGGTATCAACATAGAAATTTAAAGTAAGACCATTCATAATAGTCTGGGTGTTTCAGATGACATTGGGTTAGCATAGCCATTTGTATCAATCATTTTGTTGTCCTTTAAAAATACTTACGCCATATACTTAAATGATAATTATTTTATATAAGCAAAGTCATATGAGTTTCTTTAAAGAACTGATTTATTATAAAATGATACTTTTTGAAATTTTCAAAACTATTATCTCTGATGACAAGATTATTTTTCACTGTACCTTTCATGATTTATTTTTATCTGTATTTTTTTAAAAAACAGCTATTTATTTATTTTATCTAATTGAAAGAGCAAAAACAGAACAAAAAGAAAGGAACAGAGAACTTCCATCTGCTGGTTCATTCCCCAATGATCACAACTGTCAGGGATGGAAAAAGCCATGGCCAGGAGCAAGGATCCAAGATCCAGGGCTCAGATATGTCTCCCTGAGGGTGGAAGTAGCATAAACTATTGAGGCATCATCTTCTGATTTTCTTTTTTTTTTTAACACTGCAAAAAGGTCATCTATTTACATGAGTGATTTAAAGACATTATGGTTTTCTTTACAAACAGATGTAGGAACAGGAATTGTCCACTTTTAAAAACTCTACATTTCAACCCTCCACTATTAGAATCCACTGAATTGCGACGTATCAAAGGCTATTTTCTGTTTCTTCCCGTTTGATGCTCCAAATGAACTTCCATCATTTCTCCATCATCTATGGCCCTGGCTCTCCTGAAAAGTCTCTGGGCACAAATCATATGGGCAGGTTTTTGACCTGCAATTAAAATACCCCAGAACGAGCCCCTCCCCATGCCATGTCCCCCGTCTGTGTGGTTCAGTCGTCACTGTCCGACAGTGTCTCGTACTGTGCTGAGAGCAGCGGGGCGGGCTCTCGCTCCCAGATCCTGTTCTGTTGGTGAGGAGCTGCCTGGTTCCCAGCAGAGGGGGCACATGGGATTGGTGTTGGTGGCGTGCTGCTGAGCATCCGCAGTGTCAGGGGGTTATAAGGGAACTGTGTTGAGCCTGTTGAAGATGGCCTGTCTTCCCAGGCCCACCCTGGCGTCTGCCTGTGGTAGTCCCCCTCAGAATGCACAGAGGAGACCGAAGAGGGCCGTTCACTTCCCAGGTAGGCCTGCCCAGGGATGGGAGATTTTGATTTCCTACTGTTTGACTTGCTAATCAGCTTTGGTTTGCAAATGCCTCCTGAATGAGGTGATGGGTCCCCTTCCTCTCTCCGCGTCTCACTACTGGTCACAACTGACGTGCTGGCGCCACCAGGCACTACTCCCACAGTCTGCAACAGGACCACTCTATGCTCCTCTACTTTGTCATCAAAGCTCCCCATGAGTGCCTTCCTGATAATGTCTTCTAGACCAAGATTACTGGCAGGATCAGCAAAAGAATGGCCTCGAGAGCTAACTGAGCCTGATGTGGTAACCGCTGGCAGATTAAAGATCTCAGTTCCTGGCTGAGCTGCTGCCATATCAGAGTGACCTCCACCAGAGGAGTTCAACTTACGAAAAATCTCCTGCTTCTTTGATTTAACCATGGGTGATATGTTTTCAAGCTTGGTGAAGAATGAAGGCAAGTAGCTAATACTGCCTGGTGAGCAGGAATCACTCCTCTGCTCCGAAGGCTCAGCTCCCCGCTGAGACAAGAGCAGCATGCTTTCCTGCTTCTAATGCACAACTGGAACCTGGGGTGGGGAGATGGGCTAGTAGGGCTCTGAAGAGACGTGACTCCTCTCTGGGGATTTTCCAGGCCTGCTTCCCCGGGATTTATCCACAAGATTTTCTGGAGAAATTCTGGAACCTGGTCTCTGATGGTGAACAGACTGAGATTGGGACTCGGGGCTGTAACGACTTGATGTTTTAGTCTTCACAGGCATTGACACCAAAGCAGAGGGTGAATTTTGGAATGTAGAAGTGGGAGGTTGCGGGGGAGTCTGCGAGGGAACTTGATTTCTAGCAAAATCCTGTGTGATAATTTGACAGATGTGATCGGCAAGTGTGATGAGCCAATGGGTCCTGGGCTCTTGCCCCATCCCCTCGCCTGTGAGGAAGTGGGCAGCTGCTGCTGTGGAGATGGTGACTCCTGCTGTGGTCGATAGTGATGTAATGGTCCTTCATACTGTCTGCCTGGATCGTTTTTGGCTTGATTTGCCTTAATCTCTGGCTGATAGGCCTGCATTTTTTCCTGGGGTGGTGCAGGTGAGCTGGCAGGACTTATGACCTCAATAGCATTGCTAGTTGTTTCATACCTGTGAGAAGACAAGCTACTGGAAGAGTCTGAACCTTGAGAGCCACGTTCCCTTGCATCCTTGTCCAAGGCAATTTGCCAGGTGATGATCATGTCTATGAAGTTAGCTGCAGAAATGGTGGTCTTCCCTCTGGTCCTGAGCTCTTCCTCATATCTGGACTTTGGAGGAGGCCCTTTATCTTTCCCAGCCTCAGAATAAACTACTGAAGAGTGAGGCTGGGGCTTGCCACTTGGAAAGGCTGAAGAAGTGTACAGACACTGAACAGATCTCTTCTCCACCTCCAGGCTTTTCTGCTCTAGCTGCTGCTGCTCACTAACTTCTGCTGACCTGCTTCTCAAATTGTCTTCTAACCTGGCAGCTTCATGCTTACTCTCTTTTGTTTTGGACACATCCATCTGGGGTGCAGAAGCTACAGCGTCCACAAGAGCAGCCAGGGCGTCTGCAGCAGTGTTGTAGCGGGAGGCTGGCAGGCCTTGGCTTATGGAAGGGCCCCCAGTGGGCAGTGGCATGATTCGTAGCTGAGCAGTTGGGTCCAAAGGTGTGATTACGCTGGTTCCATTGGTTCACTGGAAAACACTGGGTCTCTGCTGCAACATGGTCTCCCGAGCTCTTACTGACGGGGACGGGGAGCGAGCGTATCCGTGACTGCCAGGCCGGCCGGGCTGCTCTGAGCCTGGTCGCAGGTAGAGGTCGGAGGAGGCTGCGGTGATGCGCTCCTGCTCTTGTTCCCGTTCCTGCCCTTTCTCCCTCTCCCTCTCTCTCTCCCTCTCCCTCTCTCGCTCTCGTTCCCGCTCCCACTCAGCACTTGCGGCTGCAGCAAGGTGTGTTGGGTGTCCAGGAGACATAGACGCAGGGTTGTACAGCCTGGGAGGGAAAGTAATCTGTGTACCAGGAATATATGTGATTCTGTCCATGGGAGGAGTGCTTGTTCCCCCAGGGTGAGGCACTAAAATTGCTGGAGGCATATTGGTCAGGTCAATGATTCCTCTTGTTGGTGGGTATGGGAGACCCAGTGGCTGTTCTCTTGGGGAGAGTCCTCTGGCTACATCAGGGCACAAGTTCACCTGCATCTGCTGTGAGGTAATGTAATCATTTAAGATTGTCTGTCTTCTCCATTGCATACAGCTGATACTGACTTGGGTAGCCTGGAGTTGGTGAAAGCTGTCTCTGAAACAGGTAAGCAGCAGCTGCAGGGTCCAGAGCCCTGTGAAACGGCATGGCTGGATCCAAATGCGTGGGCAGATGGCTCCGGTAGACCTCTCCTGCCGTGCTGCCCCTGTGATGGGGGTCAAATGGGCTGTGGCTCACAACAGGGTCCACCCCAGGCACTGGAGACTTCGCTGGTATACTTTCCCTTTGGGTAGGGGTCAGTGTGGATTTCCTTTCATGATTGGTAGACTTGCTAGAAGAAATTGTAACATCAGAAGCTCTGCTCATCATGGGTGAGCCTCTGGACATGGTGTTCTGGTAACTCACGGGAGTCCTCCGAGCACTGGTGTCGTCATAAATGCCCGGGCTCAGCTGTGCTTTGGGAGCTTCGTGAAGTGTGGACCTGAGAACGGAGGGGCCCGAGCTCACCACGGATGTGTGCCGGGAACGCACTGGCTCGCCTGTCTTTACGTCTTCGTATTTTGCCCGTTCCACCACTTTTATGTTCTCTGGCACAATCTCCAACGGAGGCATTCCGCGGGGTAGTTTACTAGGCCCCGTGATCAAAGATTTGACATTGTGTTTGATGGCAGATTGACCTGAGTTGCTGTCAAACTTTATTGGTGTGCCCTGGGAAATGGAACCTTCAATTATGGGCCTCGTGCTCTGGACTACTTCTGGAGTCTTCCGGCTCTCCTGAGTTAAAATATCTTGCCGTGGGATCTGTGAATGGAACGCCCCATCTCCTTGATGGTGGTGATGCCATCATACGGTTTGCCTTTGGTAATGGCTCCTTCAAATGCTCTTATGGGAGGACTTTCCCTTTTAATTTGTTTGGGATATTTAAGGCCATCTTCAAAGCTTTCAGTTGTTGCTCTTGGTGTGCCTTGCATTATGGAGCCAGACAGCACAGTCCTTTCTTTGAGGTCAGAATGAGGGCTCCCTCTGGGTAATGCTCGGCATATCAGCCCCTCTAACGGTGCTGATACAGGAGACTCCCTCATTGACATTCCTTGCTTTATATTTCCTTCCACTGATTCATAGCTTCTTTTTAAACTGATTTCATGAGCTGTTCTTGGACTCCTAGTCCCCTCTCGGGCATTCTTAATATTATCATAGGATAAGATATGTCCACTTTTGCCTTCATAAATAACATGGCCTTTGGATGCAGCTTCTTCTCTGCCTTTCTCAGGACTGCTCTCTGCAATGGGCATTTGAGAAATGGATCCATTCACCAGCGCCTCGGTTGGTATGCCAGCCTGGGACAGAGCCAGGGTACCCTGAGTGATGGAGCCCCGCAGGAATGAGATGCTCTCCACTGAGACTTTGCTGGTTGGAGTTCCCCGAGTTATACTTCCCTCTTGGATGGCTCCTGTGATTTTTTTGTATTGTTTAACAGGGAGCTGGGTTGGGGGTAGAGGTGCCAGGACTGCAATCAGCACTCCAGTACCAATGTGTGCATTTTAAGTGGTGTCTTATACCACTGTGTGAAACTTACCCTTGATTTACATTCCCACAATGTAGCATTTTACCTTTTTAACATTTTTGGTTTAGGCAAGTAATCAGCCCTACTTTATAAGATGCATAATATATTACTTCACCTAATTTTGTTGTGTGGATTAAAATTATTTTAACACATCACATTTAGTGCTTGCATTGTAAGTTCTGAAAGAAGACAAAACCATAGACTGCTAGGATCTTATGCAAAGAAACTCATAAAAATTATTTTCCAAATAGATTTAAGTACTCATAAAACTTGTTCTCAGGCCAGTGCTGTGGTGTGGTGGGTTAAAGCAGGCCAGTGCTGTGGTGTGGTGGGTTAAAGCCCTAACCTGAAGCGCTGGCATCCCATATGGGCAACCGTTCTAGTCTAAGCTGCTCCACATCTGATTCAGCTCTCTGCTATGGCCTGGAAAAGCAGCAGAAGATGGCCCAAGCCCTTGGGCCCTTGCACCCATGTGGGGGATCTGGAAGAAGCTCCTGGCTCCTTGCTTTGGATCAGCTCAGCTCTGGCCATTGTGGTCATTTGGGGAGTGAACCAATGGATGGAAGACACTCTCTCTCTCTCTCGCTCTACTTCTCTACCTATGCTTTTCTTTTCTTTCTTTTTTTTTGACAGGCAGAGTGAACAGTGAGAGAAAGAGACAGAGAGAAAGGTCTTCCTTTTGCTGTTGGTTCACCCTCCAATGGCCGCCGTGGGAGGTGCACTGTGTGTCACCACTGTGTGGCCACTGTTTGACCAGAATCTCTGAATCATATGTTTTATACTTGTTGGTAGAAAGAAACTAAAAACATTTTATATGGTTGTGCTTAAGTTTACTGGTTAAAAAAACTACACCCCGTTAGATATTTAAGAGATGTTTTCAAATACATGATTCTTAAAATTTATAGAAGGCATTGGACCATCTGGTAAATGTTTTTATAAGTTGTTATCTAATGGTTGAAACGGTTTGCTAAGTATTCATGTGATATTGCTATTGTCAGCAAGCGATCTAGGACTTGCTCCCTCACTTCTCTATTCTAAGCCCAACTTGTTCTTTCATTTCTCTATTCTCTTCAAGGTAGGAAATTAAATTTATGATAAAGGAATCTGTAGGACACGCAATTTAATCTTTAGACCTTATAAAAGAGATGGCTAGCATTTTTATGTAATAGTATAGCCAAAATAAGAGCTTAAATAATAATCTCTTAGCTAGATTTACTTCGCCATCAGCGAAGTATACAGTAAGCAGAAAAAACCTCCCTTTCAGACCAAAGGGAAAGAAAGTTTTAAAGTGAGAATATAATTTTCCTCATGGGCATTGTCTACCTTAGAAAAACTACTACAGAACATGCCTGTGACTATAGACTTGTAGTTCAGGCCACCGAAGATTAGAGATGGGATATGGGCACTCCCTTGACTTGCATCCTCTGGTCTGCTTTAACAAAACCCAGGAGGAAAACAAAGCTGGGCATCAGAAACAATGGGTGGCAGGCCTATTAATGGCTGATCTGTACAGTGATCTGCCCTCAAGCAGACCCAACAGGCCAGTCCACTGCAGTGGCTTTCAATGTGGTAAGCCTGGGCTTCAGCAGAAGTCAGCTTGTGAAGAGCCCTGGCAGCTCTGCCAAGAGTTGGATCACTGGAAATGGACCTGCCCTGGAGTCGAAGGATGCCTAGGTCAGAGCCACAGATCTTATTGCCTCTAAGCTGAGATGCCCTTCACTCTGCCCAGCTTCCAAAGTGACCACTGCAGCTGAGGGGACAGCCAAGTAGGGTCAGCAACATTGCAGGCAGAACTGTAAATTTCTTGTTAGAGATGCCACCTGCCTTTACCTGGCCAGCTCTCCTCCCAGGCCAGCTAAGTAATGAAAGTCAACAGAGTGACTTCCCCTAGGAGGTTCACACCTCCCTTAGGATGTACCCCATGTAAACAGATAGATAGGTTTGGGCCTCTTAACTTACAAGGCCTAAAGCCCAACAGATTATTATCAAGCCCCTTCTATCAGGTTCTATTTGCCTCTCAATCAGAAAACTTAATTGTAGCTTAGACAGCACCTTTCTTAGCTCCTCTAATAATGACTCTGTCCTTTGTTCTAGATCGTGTCTAGTGCACTTGGGCCTCATTCCTTTGTAATCATAACCTCTACTTCCAATGGCTCTACTCCCAACCTGTGTGTACTGATGGTCCTCTTCCCCACTTAATGCTGTATAATTGTTCAGACCTGGTTAATGCCACTCTTAGGATCATTGGTTACTACCCTCACCCTGTCTTTTATGACCTTGTCTAAATATGATCAGAGTCAGCGAACTTGGAAGGCTTCCATAGCCTTGGCAACTCATGACGACAGCCTAGGATGGTTACTGGCGCCATAAACTAGAGTGTCAATTTGTTGGGTCAACAACAGGAGCCACTGTGCACTTGCTCCTCATGTGGGATCTCTGTCTTTAATGTGCTGTACATTTTGATTTAATGCTATAACTAGTACTCAAACAATACGTTTCACTTTGTGTTTCTATGTGGGTGCAAACTGTTGAAATCTTTACTTAATGTATACTAAATTGATCTTCTGTATATAAAGAGAATTGAAAATGAATCTTGATGTGAATGGAAGGGGAGAGGGAGTGGGAGAGGGGAGGGTTGTGGGTGGGAGGGAAGTTATGGGAGGGGGAAGCCATTGTAATCCATAAGCTGTACATTGGAAATTTCTATTCATTAAATAAAAGTTTAAAAAAATTGTTACTTAATTTGGTGTCCTGTGCTTATACAAAATGTCATAGTATATATGTGTATTTATATGCATGTTTCTGTGTATGAATTTTGGTGTTCATAATATGGTGCATTATAAAATAATAGGATAATTTATAAGTATTTTTTATTCTGGGTAATTTAATGAAAGGTCTACAAAGTGATTTCAAGAAGGAATTATTATCAGCAACAGAACCTAATTTTTAAAATACTGTTTTGAGCAATACAAGTGAATTTTCTAAAGAAAACATTCATGTGTAGTTAATTTTCCAAGTCTCAGACATTGAAGTTTTCATCTCTCTTCACTCTACTACTCCTTGTTTACTTTCCCCTAGAGAATAAGTCTAGATAAATAGAGATAGAGGTAAGTTGGGATTTTTCAGGATCTCAGACGTGTTGGTATTTATCCACATAATACTTACAGAATACTTCCAAAAATAAAGAACATTCACTTCATTGTATGTATGTGCTTTAGACACTAAATGCAGACAACCAACTCAAGTTCCCTCTGTCAAAATATAAAAGGTCAGAGGACAGTTGCCAGCCTGAAAGCCAATCACTATTACCTTCTTTGCAGTGGTACCACATAGGAAACATATCATAAGAGAATTCTGTAATAACCTAGCAGCCATAATTTGTTGAGGAACAAAAGTGGTTCATTTTATTATTGTGTACAGCACACACAATGACATAAGAATTTGCCTCCAATATGATAAAACTAATGTTAAATTTTATTTGAAATTATATGGCTAAGTGATTCCCCTGTACTCTCATACCCCAATACACTGAAGAAGTTATTTCTCTGCAAAAAATTGTAAAGAAATTATTCCTTTGGATTATATAATTTTTTAACTTTTATTTAATGAATGTAAATTTCCAGTGTACAGCTTATGGATTACAATGGCTTCCCCCTCCCATAACTTCCCTCCCACCCACAAACCTCCCCTCTCCCACTCCCTCTCCCCTTCCATTCACATCAAGATTCATTTTCAATTCTCTTTATATACAGAAGATCAATTTAGTATAAAGATTTCAACAGTTTGCACCCACATAGAAACACAAAGTGAAACATACTGTTTGAGTACTAGTTATAGCATTAAATCAAAATGTACAGCACATTAAGGACAGAGATCCCACATGAGGAACAAGTGCACAGTGGCTCCTGTTGTTGACCCAACAAATTGACACTCTAGTTTATGGTGCCAGTAACCACCCTAGGCTGTCATCATGAGTTGCCAAGGCTATGGAAGCCTTCCAAGTTCGCCGACTCTGATCATATTTAGACAAGGTCATAAAAGACAGGGTGAGGGTAGTAACCAATGATCCTAAGAGTGGCATTTACCAGGTCTGAACAATTATACAGCATTAAGTGGGGAAGAGGACCATCAGTACACACAGGTTGGGAGTAGAGCCATTGGAAGTAGAGGTTATGATTACAAAGGAATGAGGCCCAAGTGCACTAGACAGGATCTAGAACAAAGGACAGAGTCATTATTAGAGGAGCTAAGAAAGGTGCTGTCTAAGCTACAATTAAGTTTTCTGATTGAGAGGCAAATAGAACCTGATAGAAGGGGCTTGATAATAATCTGTTGGGCTTTAGGCCTTGTAAGTTAAGAGGCCCAGACCTATCTATCTTTTCACATGGGGTACATGCTAAGGGAGGTGTGAACCTCCTAGGGGAAGTCACTCTGTTGACTTTCATTACTTGGCTGGCCTGGGAGGAGAGCTGGCCAGGTAAAGGCAGGTGGCATCTCTAACAAGAAATTTACAGTTCTGCCTGCAATGTTGCTGACCCTACTTGGCTGTCCCCTCAGCTACAGTGGTCACTTTGGAAGCTGGGCTGAGTGAAGGGCATCTCAGCTTAGAGGCAATAAGATCTGTGGCTCTGACCTGGGCATCCTTCGACTCCAGGGCAGGTCCATTTCCAGTGATCCAACTCTTGGCAGAGCTGCCAGGGCTCTTCACAAGCTGACTTCTGCTGAAGCCCAGGCTTACCACATTGAAAGCCACTGCAGTGGACTGGCCTGTTGGGTCTCCTTGAGGGCAGATCACGGTACAGATCAGCCATTAATAGGCCTACCACCCATTGCTTCTGATGCCCAGCTTTGTTTTCCTCCTGGTTTGTGTTAAAGCAGACCAGAGGATGCAAGTCAAGGGAGTGCCCATGTCCCATCTCTAATCTTTGGTGGCCTGAACTACAAGTCTATAGTCACAGGCATGTTCTGTAGTAGTTTTTCTAAGGTAGACAATGCCCATGAGGAAAATTATATTCTCACTTTTAAACTTTCTTTCCCTTTGGTCTGAAAGGGAGGGTTTTTCTATTTACTGTATACTTCGCTAATGGCGAAGTGAATCTAGCTATGAAATTATTATTTAAGCTCTTATTTTGGCTATACTATTACATAAAAATGTTAGCCATCTCTTTTATAAGGTCTAAAGATTAAATTGTGTGTCCTACAGATTCCAACATAATAGAATTACTTTCCTATCTTGAAGAGAATAGAGAAATGAAAGAACAAGTTGGGCTTAGAATAGAGAAATGAGGGAGCAAGTCCTAGATCGCTTGCTGACAATAGCAATATTACATGAATACTTAGCAAACCATTTCAACCATTAGATAACAACTTATAAAAACATTTACCAGATGGTCCAATGCCTTCTATAAATTTTAAGAATCATGTATTTGAAAACACCTCTTAAATATCTAACAGGGTGTAGTTTGTTTAACCAGTAAACTTAAGCACAACCATATAAAAAGTTTTTAGTTTCTTTCTACCAACAAGTTTAAAACATGATACACAGATTCAGGTCCCACAAATTAAAATGTATCTTTGATTGATTTTAGCAGCTTAAATTTATGGACAATCTTATCTATAAGCCATTTACAATAAAACTTTTAATAAAATTTCCTATGTGGACATACAATATGCACACACATATAACATAGCATAATAGACCAATACAGCAATTTTAATAATAGCTTTTAAAATCTTTAACTCTTTTTGTAGATTGCCAATGGATTTGAATTGCTTTTTGTTTTTAGATTACTTTAACACATTGCTTTAACAGAGCATCAGAGTTTAATTCTATGTCAAAGAGAAATTGAGCTTCCTGTGATCTTTTGCTGTGAGGTTTCCTTCCTTTACCTTCTTTCATATTGGTGACTATGTTTCTGTGTTTCTGTGTGTAACACATCTTTAAGCATCTTTTGCAGGGCAGGATGAGTGGCAACAAATTCTTTCAATTTCTGTTTGCTATGAAAATTCTTAATTTCACCATCATTCACAAATGAGAGCTTTGCAGGATATAATATTCTGGGCTGGCAGTTTTTCTCTCTTAGTACCTGGGCTATATCTCGCCATTCCCTTCTAGCTTGTAGGGTTTCTGATGAGAAGTCTGCTGTGAGTCTAATTGGAGATCCTCTGAGAGTAATCTGACGTTTCTCTCTTGCACCTTTTCGAATCTTTTCTTTATGTTTCACTGTGGTGAGTTTGATTACAATGTGTCATGGTGAGGATCTCTTTTGGTCATGTTTATTAGGGGTTCTATAAGCTTCCTGTACTAAGATGCCTCTGTCCTTCTCCAAACCTGGGAAATTTTCTGCTATTATCTCACTAAATAGGCCTTCTAATCCTTTCTCCCTCTCCATGCCTTCAGGAACTCCTAGAACCCGAATGTTGGGTTTTTTAATAGTATCCTGTAGATTCCCGACAATATTTTTTAGATTTCTAATTTCTTCTTCGTTTCTTTGGTTTGTCTGTTTCCTTTCCTGTTCTCTGTCTTCTAAGTGTGATATTCTCTCTTCTGCTTCGCCCATTCTGTTTTTAAGGCTCTCTAATGTGTTTGTCATTTGATCTATTGAATTCTTCATTTCATTGTGGTTTTTTGTCACTATCATAGTTTCATGTTCTACTAGTTGTTTCATTTCATTTTGATTCCTCCTTAATATTTCATTTTCACGAGAGAGATTTTCTATCTTGTCCATTAAGGATTTCTGAAGTTCAAGAATTTGTTTTTGAGAACTTCTTAATGTTCTTATCAATTTTTTGAGATCCACTTCTTGCATTTCTTCTATCTCATCATCTTCATAATCTTGAATTGGGGTGTCTGTTTCATTTGGGGACGTCATAGTGTCTTCCTTGTTCTTGTTACCTCGGTTTTTGCGTTTGTTGTATGGCATGTTGGAGATATTTGGTTTCTTCACTGTGGTGTTTTTTCTTGTTACACTATGGCTCTATATTAAGTGGCCTGTCTGCATTCAGTGGAGCCTTAGAGGCTTGAGATAAGTGTGGACTGAGAGCTCTGTTTGGTTCCTCAGTGTTGAGGGTGTGTCAAAGATGACACTCCCAGGTTAGGCGTGGTAAATCTCTCTTTTTTTTTTATTGATTCAAAAGGGAAGTAATTCCGCACAGCTGAACGTAATTGGAGGTAGTTAGCAGGTGAATGATATACCCACAGGAGCCAGAGATCGGAAGCTCTTTCCCAAGGACCACACAGGGAATCTCTGCTGCCCTCAGTGTGGGCTACAATTCTCCTGCAGTCTCCCACTGGATTGCCAAGTTAGATCCTGATCTCCTGTTATTTCACCCCTCCCTCCAGAGTCAGGTTTTTCTGCTAGGCTCAGGGCCGGTGCAGACCTGAGGTCGCCCTGCTTATGACGTATGTCAAAATGGCGCCTACTCTTTGTCTTGCTCGCCTTTGAGAGGTGAGCGGAGAGAGAGAAACTCGTGTCCGTATCGGTCACTTTTTTAATTTTTTTCCTCTCTCTCTTCTAGTTAGCCTGGTGAATTTTTCCCCATGGAGTTTCAACCCTCGTTCCCTCTAGCCTCCTCTTTCCACTTGCCCGCTGGTGTCTCGGGCTATTGAGGTTCAGCTCACCTTGCGTTCCAGCGCTGGTGTGTTGAGTCTGCCGCTGGTGTCCCGAACTTGGGCTCCCACGCTCTCCACGCAGGTCCACTGTGAATCACTAGTTCCGGAAGAGTTTCCTCTGCTGTTTCTTCTCCTACTCTTCCTTGACCCTGCAGTATCTCCACTTTTATTAACCTGTGTGTCTTGCTGAACTATCAATGTGCTCCCTGCCTATTCCATCATCTTGCTGCTCCTGGATTATATAATTTTTTAAAAGATTTATTTACTTACTTGAAAATCAGAGTTACACAGAGAGAGAAAGAAAGGCAAAGAGAAACAGGTCTTCCATCCACTGATTCACTCCCAATTGACTGCAATGGCCAGAGTTAAGCTAATCTGAAGCCAGGAGTCAGGAGCTTCTGGGTTTTCCATGCAGGCACAGAGGATCAAGAACTTGGGCCATCTTCTACTGCTTTTGCAAGCCGTAGCAGAGAGCTAGATTGAAAGTGGAGCAGCCAGAACTGGAACCGACACCCATATGGCACCCATACTATGCCACAGGGCCAGCCCCCATAACATTTTCATTTTTTGTTTCCTGCATCTTAACTTAGCAAATAGTGAATAAAGCCTATAACATGCAAAGCAAGATTTTGATATCTTTGATGTGTGACTGCTTGGACAAGAGAAATTCCTTAAGAAAGATGAGCTTCTAGAAGAGTTAGAAATATTAACCATTTTCCATTCAATTTTTTTAATAATTATCTGCTGAATGCTCACTATCCAGATAAAAGGATAAGTGTAAAGCACTTGGGGATGAATAATAATGATGAATAATTGATACTTATTAATAGTTTCCATCTACACTAAATTTTTGTAGATGTCATAGTAAATCATTGTCATAGTAATAGTTGTCATAAATGTCACTGAGTTTTAGCATATTTTAAGAGAATACATGTAAAACACTTCAAGCATCATTTAAAGAGTCATCAAGATGGATTAGATTTTTTCTGTATTTCTATTGTGTTTTTCATTTTTGTGGTTAGTTGGAAGTTGCATAGAAATAGCTGAATTCTGGTTCAGGAAACCAAGCCATTCTTATATTGCTTGACCTTATTTTTCTGGTGGGTATCATTTTAGTGTTTATTTATATAAAAGTACATATTTATTTGAAGGGATTACAGAGAGAGAGAAAGAGAGAAAGTGAGAGGGAGAGACAAAGAGAGAGAATGAGAGAAAGTGAGAGAGAGATCAAGGCATTGAAAGCCATCTTCGGTCCTTTGGTTCACTCCCCAGATGGTCATTGCCAGCCATGGGCCAGGAGCCAGGAGCTTAAGCTAGGAGCCAGGAACTTCCTCCAGCTCTGCCACATGGAGAGCAGGGGCAAAGCACTTCAGCCACCTTCTTCTGATCTTCCTAGGACATTAACCTGGAGCTAGATTGGAAGCTGTTTCAAGAACTGGTGCCCATAGGGGATGCTGGCACCACAGGCAGAAGCTTTACCCATGACACCAAAATGCTAAACCTTCATTTCACCACTTTGTATTTAAAATAATTCTAAATCTATAAAATTTCTCCAGGAAATTTGTTTTAAAATGGTCATGATATTGCCATCCTTCTCTTGTATATTCTGTGTGTGTGTGTGTGTGTGTACATATATATATATATATATATATATATATATATATATATATATATATTCTGTATATATAATACATACATATATATAATATATATATTACACACATATATATACACATATATATATTCTGTATATATATAATACATAGAATATATATAGAATATATATATTCTTGTATATATATAAAAAGTCAAATAACATAAAATACACTGTTTTGCTATAGATACGTCTACCTCTCTATAACAAGTTTCTGTCTGATATGCTTTAAAAAGGCTTCATAGAGCTAAAATTATTGCAATAGTCTATTATGATCTTCCCTATAAGTATTATAAATAAAAATTTAAAATTAAATGCCTTTAGACATATGTGTCTCATGACATTTACCACCACATATTCCTCTATGAATTCTTCATGTTTCTCTCCCTCTTGAAATGAATTTGGTGAAAGAGTCATTGCGAGAAAGACCTAAAATTAAAAGCCAATAAATAACAAAAGATACCTTATTTACATTATATATATGTATTATATATATAATATATATAATTATATAATAAATATATAAATATAAATATATATATATATATATATATATACAATGATTTAAGGTGGGACTGAAAAAATTGTGGCACTGAAAGAACTGAAGTGATATTCTGAGGTTACACTGAGGTATTATACAATTAAATAGGGACGAATTGCTTCAACTTCACATTTAGGGAATTCAATACTGTTGTGCCCTTAGAAGAAAATTATAACATTATATTTATATATTTGCTTTTTAATTCACCACAACATAAAATGTTTCAAAAATAATATCATGGGTGCCAGTGCTGTGGTTCACTTGGTTAATCCTCCACCTGTGGCACCAGCATCCCATATGGACACCGGTTCTAGTACTGGCTGCTCCTCTTCCATTCCAGCTCTCTGCTGTGGCCTGGGAAGGCAGTGGAGCATGGCCCAAGTGCTTGAGCCCCTGCATCCACATGGGAGACTGGGAGGAAGCATCTGGCTCCTGGCTTTGGATCAGTGGAGTTCCAGCCATAGCAGCCATTTGGGGAGTGAACCAATGGAAGGAAGACCTTTCTCTCTGTCTCTCCCTCTCACTGTTTATAAATCTACCTGTCAAATAAAAAAAATAGTATCACAGAAAGTGATTATTTAAACTATTTCAAGTTGTTTTTTTTTCTTTGACAGGCAGAGTGGACAGTGGGAGAGAGACAGAGAGAAAGGTCTTCCTTTTTCCATTGGTTCACCCTCCAATGGCTACTGTATTATATTTGCATAAGAAAAGAATTTTCTTTTTTTTTACTTAGTAAATATAAATTTCCAAAGTACAGTTTATGGGTTACAATGGCTTCCCCTCCCCCATAACTTCACCCCCACTCACACCCCCTCCATCACCCGCTCCCTTTCCCATTCCATTCACATCAAGATTCATTTTCAATTATCTTTATATACAGAAGATTGATTTAGTCTATATTAAGTAAAGATTTCATCAGTTTACACCCACACAGAATCACAAAGTGTAAAATACGGTTTCTTTTTTTTTAAACTTTTATGTAATGAATATAAATTTCCAAAGTCCAGCTTATGGATTACAATGCCTTCCCACACCCAAACTTCCCTCCCACCCACAACCATCCCCTTTCCTGCTCCCTCTCTCCTTCCATTCACATCAAGATTCATTTTCAATTCTCTCTTTTTTTTTATTTAGTGAATATAAATTTCCAAAGTACAGCTCATGGATTACAAAGACTTCCCCCCCACAACTTCCCCCCCACACGCAACCCTCCCCCCTCCCACTCACTCTCCCCTTCCATTCCCATCAAGATTCATTTCCAATTCTCTTTATATATAGAAAATCAGTTTAGTATATATATATATATATATATATATATATATATATATATATATATATATATATATATATAGATTTCAACAGTTTGTCCTCCCATAGCAACACAAAGTGAAAAAATACTATTGGAGTACTAGTTATAGCATTAAATAACAGTGTACATCACATTAATGACTGAGATTCTGCAAGATATTTTTTTTAAAAAAAGATTGATTATTTTTCTATGTAATTTCCAATTTAAAACCAAGGTTTTTTTTTTCATTTTCAATTATTTTTATATACAGAAGATCACTTCAGTATATACTAAGCAAAGATTTCATCAGTTTGCACCCACACATAACCACAAAGTGTAAAAATACTGTTTCAGTACTAGCTATATCATTACTTCACCTTTGACAACCTATTAAGGACAGGTCCCACATGGGACGCAAGTACACAGTGACTCCTGATGTTGATTTAACAATTTAACACTCTTGTTTATGGCATCAGTAATCTCCCTAGGCTCTAGCCATGAGTTGCCGAGGCTATGGAAGCCTTTAGGGTTTGCTGACTTCAATCCTATTCCAACAAGGCCATAGTCAAAGTGGAAGTTCTTTCCTCCCTTCAGAGAAAGTTACCTCCTACTTTGATGGCTCCATTCTTTCCACTGGGATCACACTCGCTGAGATCCTTCATTTAGGTCTTCTTCTTCTTCTTCATCTTTTTTTTTTCCCCAGCATGTCTTGGCTTTCCATGCCTAAAATACTCTCATAGGCTCTTCAGCCAGATCCAATTGCCTTAAGGGCTGATTCTGAGGCCAGAGTGCTATTTAGGACATCTGTCATTCTATGAGTCTGCTGTGTATCCTGCTTCCCATGTTGGATCCTTCTCTCCCTTTTTTTTTTTATCAGTTAGTATTAGCAGACATTTGTCTTGTTTGTGTGATTCCTTTGACTCTTAGGCCTATCAGTATGATCAGTTGTGAACTGAAATTGATCACCTGGGCTGGTGAGATGGCATTGGTACATGCCACCTTGATGGGATTATATTGAAATCCACTGGAACTTTTCTAATTTCATCATTTGCGGCAAATCCAATTGAGCATGCCCCCTATTATACATCTCCTCCCTCTCCTTCTCTCATTCTTATATTTAACCAGGATCACTTTTCAGTTAAGATTCAGACACCTCAGAATTATTGTCTGTTAATTACAAAGTTTACAAAAAAATACTAAAATGGATAAAGTGTTACATTGTACAACAACAGTCAGCACCATAGCTGATCAGGTCATTATTTCTCATAGTCTCCATTACACTTCCACAGGTTACCCTTTGGTGCTCAATTAGTTGTCACTGATCAGGGAAAACAAATGATATTTGTCTCTTTGGGACTGGCTTAATTCACTTAACATGATGCTTTCCAGATTGCTCCATTTTGTTGCAAATGACTCGGTTTCATTGTTCCTTACTGCTGTATAGTATTCCATAGAATACATGTCCCATAGTTTCTTTAGCCAGTCTACTGTTGATGGGTATTTGGGTTGGTTCCAGGTCTTAGCTATTGTGAATTGAGCTGCAATAAACATTAATGTGCAGGCGGCTTTTTTGTTTGCCAATTTAATTTCTTTTAGGTAAATTCCAAGGAGTGGGATGGCTGGGTTGAATGGTAGGGTTATGTTCAGGTTTCTGAGGAATCTCCAGACTGACTTCCATAGTGGCTTAAAAAGTTTACATTCCCACCAACAGTGGGTTAATGTCCCTTTTTCCCCACATCCTCTACAGCATCTATTGTTGGTTGATTTCTGAATGTGGGCCATGCTAACCGGGGTGAGGTGAAACCTCATTGTGGTTTTGATTTGCATTTCCCTGAAGGCTAGTGATCCTGAACATTTTTTCATGTGTCTGTTGGCCATTTGGATTTCCTCTTTTGAAAAATGTCTGTTGAGGTCTTTGGCTCATCTCTTAATTGGACTGTTTGTTTTGATGTTGTGGAGTTTCTTGATTTCTTTGTAGATTCTGGTTAGCAGCCCTTTATCTGTTGCATAGTTTGCAAATATTTTTTCCCATTCTGTCGGTTGCCTCTTCAGTTTCCTGACTGTTTGTTTTGCAGTACAGAAACTTCTCAGTTTGATGCAATCCCAATAGTTAATTTGGGCTTTGATGCCTGTGCTCCTGGGGTCTTCTCCAAGAAGTCTTTACATGTGCCTATATCTTGCAGGGTTTCTCCAATGCTCTCTAATAATTTGATGGTGTCTGGTTGTAGATTTAAGTTTTTGATGCAGGTTGAGTGAATTTTTGTGTAAGGAGAAAGGTAGGGATCTTGCTTCATGATTCTGCAAGTGGAAATCCAATTTTCCCAGCAACATTTATTGAATAGACTGTCCTTACTCCAGGGATTAGTTTTGGATCCTTGATCAAATATGGGTTGGCTGTAGAAGTTTGGGTTCATTTCTGGTATTTCTATTCTGTTCCATTGGTCTATCCATCTGTTTCTTTTTTTTTTTGACAGGCAGAGTGGACAGTGAGAGAGAGACAGAGAGAAAGGTCTTCCTTTTTGCCGTTGGTTCACCCTCCAATGGCCACCGCGGTAGCACGCTGCGGGCGGCGCACCACGCTGATCCGATGGCAGGAGCCAGGTGCTTATCCTGGTCTCCCATGGGGTGCAGGGCCCAAGGACTTGGGCCATTCTCCACTGCACTCCCTGGCCACAGCAGAGAGCTGGCCTGGAAGAGGGGCAACCGGGACAGGATCAGTGCCCCTATCCAACTGTTTCTGTACCAGTACCATGCTGTTTTGATAACTACTGCCCTGTAGTATGTCCTGAAATCTGGTATTGTGATGCCTCTGGCTTTGTTTTTGTTGTACAAGATTGCTTTGGCTATTTGAGGTCTTCTGTGTCTCCATATGAATTTCAGCATAATTTTTTCCATATCTGAGAAGAAGGTCTTTGGTATTTTGATTGGTATTGCATTGAACGTATAAATTGCTTTTTGGAGAATGGACATTTTGATGATATTGATTCTTCCAATCCATGAGCATGGAAGATTCCTCCATTTTTTGGTATCCTCTTCTATTCCTTTCGTTAAGGTTTTGTAATTTTCATTGTAGAGATCTTTAATGACCGTGGTTAAGTTCATTCCAAGGTTTTGATTGTTTTTGTAGCTATTGAAAATGGGATTGAATTTCGAAGTTCTTTCTCAGCCATGGCATTGTCTCTGTATACAAAGGCTGTTGATTTTTGTGCATTGATTTTATATCCTGCTACTTTGCCAAACTCTTCGATGAGATTCAGTAGTCTCTTAGTTGAGTTCTTTCAGCCCACTAAATAAAGAATCATATCGTCTGCAAAGAGGGATAGTTTGAGTTCTTCCTTCCCAATTTGTATCCCTTTAATTTCTTTTTCTTGCCCAATAGCTCTGGCTAAGTCTTCCAGAACTATATTGAAGAGCAGCGGTGAGAGTGAGCATCCCTGTCTGGTACCAGATCTCAGTGGAAATGCTTCCGACTTTTCCCAGTTCAATAGGATACTGTTGGCCGTAGTTTTTCATAAATTGCTTTGATTGTATTGAGGAATGTTCCTTCCATACCCAGTTGCTTAGGGTTTTCATCATGAAAGGGTGTTGTATTTTATCAAATGCTTTCTCTGCATCTATTGAGAGAATCATATGGTTTTTCTTCTGCAGTCTGTTAATGTGGTGTATCACGTTGGTTGTTTGTGAACATTGAACCATCCCTGCATTCCAGGGATAAACCCCACTTGGTCTGGGTGGATGATCTTTCTAATGTGATGTTGCATTCTATTGGCCAGAATTTTATTCAGGATTTTTGCATCTATGTTCATCAGGGATATTGGTATGTAATTCTCTTTCAATGCTGCATCTTTTTCCAGCTTAGGAATTAAGGTGATGCTGGCTTAATAGAAAGAGATTGGGAGGATTCCCTCTTTTTTGATTGCCCTGAATAGTTTGAGGAGAATTGGGGTTAGTTCTTCTTTAAATGTCTGGTAGAATTCAGCTGTGAATCCATCTGGTCCTGGGCTTTTCTGTATTGGGAAGGCCTTTATTACTGTTTCAATTTCTGTGTCAGTTATGCATTTGTTTAGGTTTTCTATGTCTTCCTGGTTCAATCTTGTAGGTTGTATGTGTCCAGGAATCTACCCATTTCTGATAGATTTCCCTGTTTGCTGGCATACAAGTCCTTGTATTAATTTCTGATGATTGTTTTTATTTCTGTGTTGTCTGTTGTTACATTTCCTTTTTCATCTCTAATTGTATTGATTTGGGTCTTTCCTTTTTTTAGTTAGTTGGGCCAATGGGTGGTCAACTTTTTTTATTTTTTCAAAAAACCAGCTCCTTGTTTGGCTGATTTTTTGTAATTTTTTTTGATTCAATCCTGTTGATTTCTTCTCTGATTTTAATTATTTCTCTTCTGCTACTGGGTTTGGGTTTGGTTTGCTGCAGATTTTCTAGATGCGTGAGATGAGTTGAAAGTTCATCTATTTGGTGCCTTTCCAATTCCTTGATGTAGGCACCTATTGATATAAATTTTCCTCTTAACACTGCTTTTGCTGTATCCCATAGGTTTTGGTATGATGTGCTGTTATCCTCACTTACTTCCAGAAAATTTTTGATTTCTCTTTTAATTTCTTCTGTGACCCACTGTTCATTCAGGAGCATGTTGTTCAGTCTCCATGTGTTTGTACGTTCTCTAGGGATTCCTAAGTTGCTAATTTCCAACTTCATTCCTTTGTGGTCCGAGAAGCTGTATGGTATGATTCTAATTCTTTTGAATTTGCTGAGACTTGCTTTATGGCCTAGCATGTGGTCAATCCTAGAGAAGGTTCCATGTACTGCTGAGAAGAATGTAAAGTCTTTCTGTGTAGGATAAAAAGTTCTATATATATCTGTTAGGTCCATTTGAACTATAGTGTAATTTAAATCTACTGTCTCCTTGTTGGTCTTCTGTCCTGTTGATCTGTCTATCTCTGAGAGTGTAGTTTTGAAGTCCCCCAGTACTATTGTATTGGGGTCTAAGACTCCCTTTAATTCCCATAACAAGTCTTTTAAATAAACCAGTGCCCTGTAATTAGGTGCATATACATTGATAATTGTTATAACTTCCTGTTGAATGGATCCCTTAATCATTAAATAGTGCCCCTCTTTGTCTCTCCTAATAGGTTTTGTGGTAAAATTTATGTTATCTGATATTAAGATGGCTACTCCCGCTCTTTTTTCATTTCTGTTGGCATGGTATATCTTTTTCCAGCCTTTCACTTTCAGTCTGTATGCATCTTTGTTAGAAAGATGTGTTTCTTGTAAGCAGCAGATAGATGGGTTTTGTTCTTTAACCCAATCAGCCAATCAGTGTCTTTTAAAAGGATTGTTCAGGCCTTTAACATTTAATGTGACTATTGATAAGTAGTAACTTTACCCTATCTTTTTGGGTTTCCTGTGATCTTTTGCTGTGAGGTTTCCTTCCTTTACCTTCTTTCACATTGGTGACTGCGTTTCTGTGTTTCTGCATGTATCACATCTTTAAACATCTTTTGCAGGGCTGGACGAGTGGCAACAAATTCTTTCAATTTCTGTTTTCTGTGAAAGGTCTTTCTTTCACCTACATTCACAAATGAGAGCTTTGCAGGATATAATATTCTGGGCAGTCAGTACCTGGGCTATATCTCGCCATTCCCTCCTTGCTTGTAAGGTTTCTGATGAGAAGTCAGCTGTGAGTCTAATTGGGGATCCTCTGAGAGTAATCTGACATTTCTCTCTTGCACATTTTAAGATCTTTTCTTTATGTTTCACTGTGGTGAGTTTAATTACAATATGTCATGGTGAGGATCTCTTTTGGTCAGGTTTATTAGGGGTTCTATGAGCTTCCTGTACTAAGATGTCTCTGTCCTCCAAACCTGGGAAGTTTTCTGTTAGTATCTCACTAAAAAGGCCTTCTAATCCATTCTCCCTCTCCATGCCTTCAGGAACTCCTAGGACCTGAATGTTCGGTTTTTTAATAGTATTCTTTAGGTTCCTGACTATTTTTTAGATTTCTAATTTTTTCTTCTTTTCTTTGGTTTGCCTGTTTCCTTTCCTGTTCTCTGTCTTCTAATTCCGATATTCTCTCTTCTGCTTCACCCATTCTGTTTTTAAGGCTCTCTAATGTGTTTGTTATTTGATCTGTTGAATTCTTCATTTCATTATGGTTTCTCATTACTATCGCTGTTTCTTGTTCTACTAGTTGTTTCATTTCATTTTGATTCCTCCTTAATATTTCATGTTTGCAAGAGATTTTCTATCTTGTCCATTAAGGATTTCTGTAGTTCAAGTATTTGTTTTTGAGAGCTTCTTAATGATCTTATCAATTTTTTGAGATCTGCTTCTTGCATTTCTTCTATCTCATCATCTTCATAATCTTGAGTTGTGGTGTCTTTTTCATTTCGGGGCATTATAGTGTCTTCCTTGCTCTTGTTGCCTTGGTTTCTACATTTGTTTGGCATCTTGGAGGTGTTGGCAAAGAGCTCTGATTCTTCAGTGTTGCCTAGGCTAAGGAGGTTGTTTTACTTATGTAAAGTAAGTGGTCCCTGCTCTTTGTCTTTCTGGGGTTTGTAAGGAGAGTGCAGAGAGAGGCTAGTGTCCCAGCTGGTTCCCCCCTCTTTTTTTCTTCCAGTCAGCCTGGTGTAGCTCCCCCTCCCCACTGCGTGAGCTCCGACCAAGGTGTAACCTTCACGGTCAATGTCTCTGGATACATTTGCTTCCAGTGCCGGTGCTCAAATTCTGTGGATGAGCTGTGTCCATGGCACGCCTCCCTGCAGGTCGGGTCAGGTCAGGTCCGCGGGGTGTGGTGCAGCTGGGCGCTGCTAGGTGCAGCTCAGCATGGCTCCTTGTGGCTAAGCATGGCTCAGCGCAGCGTGGTAGTGGGCCACCTTACTCTCCCAGTAGGTCCTCCGTGTCACTTCCACTAGATCCAGAAAAGTTTCCTCTGCAGTTTTTTCCTCTGAGACTCTTCTTCAGGGTACAGTAACTCCATCCTTGTTTAAATTTCTTTTCCCAAACTGTTGTGTATGCCCTCACTCTTCCAACATCTTGGCTCCGCCCCCAATTCTCTTTATATACAGAAGATCAGTTTAGTATATATTAAGTAAAGATTTCAACAGTTTGCACCCACACAGAAACATAAGGTGTAAAATACTATTTGAGTACGAGTTATAGCATTAAATCACAATGTACAGCACATTAAAGACAGAGATCCTACATCATATTTTTTATTTTTATTTATTTTTTTTAATTTTTTTTTTGGACAGGCAGAGTGGACAGTGAGAGAGAGAGAGACAGAGAGAAAGGTCTTCCTTTTTTGCCATTGGTTCACCCTACAATAGCCGCCGTGGTAGGCACGCTGCAGCCGGCGCACTGCGCTGATCCGATGGAAGGAGCCAGGTGCTTCTGCTGGTCTCCCATGGGGTGCAGGGCCCAAGCACTTGGGCCATCCTCCACTGCACTCCCTGGCCACAGCAGAGAGCTGGCCTGGAAGAGGGGCAACCGAGACAGGATCGGTGCCCCAACCGGGACTAGAACCTGGTGTGCCAGCGCCGCAAGGTGGAGGATTAGCCTAGTGAGCTGCGGTGCCGGCCTCCTACATCATACTTTTTAAAAATTGATTAATTTTCTATGCAATTTCCAATTTAAAACCAAGGTTTTTTTTTTTTCATTTTCAATTATCTTTATATACAGAAGGTCGATTCAGTATATACTAAGTAAAGATTTCATCAGTTTGCACCCACACAGAAACACAAAGTGTAAAAATACCGTTTCAGTACCAGTTATAGCATTACTTCACACTGGACAACACATTAAGGACAGATCCCACATGAGAAGTAAGTTCACAGTGACTCCTGTTGTTGATTTAACAATTTGACACTCTTGTTTATGGCATCAGTAATCTCCCTAGATTCTAGTCATGAGTTGCCAAGGCTATGGAAGCCTTTAGTGTTCACCAGCTTTGATCTTATTCTGCCAGGGTCATAGTCAAAGTGGAAGTTCTCTTCTCCCTTCAGAGAAAGGTACCTCCATCTTTGATGGCCCCATTCTTTCCACTGGGATCTCACTTGCAGAGTCTTTCATTTAGGTCTTTTTTTTTTTTCCAGAGTGTCTTAGCTTTCCGTAACTAAAATACTCTCATGGACTCTTGAGCCAGATCCGAATGCTTTAAGGGCTGATTCTGAGACCAGAATGCTATTTAGGACATCTGCTATTCTATGGGTCTGCTGTGTCTCCCACTTCCCATGTTGGAACATTCTCTCCCTTTTTGATTCGATCAGTTAGTATTAGCAGACACTAGTTTTGTTTGTGTGATCCTTTTGACTCTTAGACCTATCAGTGTGATCAATTGTGAACTGAAGATGATCACTTGGACTAGTGAGATGACATTGGTACATGCCACCTTGATGGGATTGCATTGGAATCCCCTGGCACATTTCTAACTCCACCATTTGGGGCAAGTCTGATTGAGCATGTCCCAAATTGTACATCTCCTCCCTCTCTTTTTCCCAGTCTTATATTTAACAGGGATCATTTTTCAATTAAAATTTAAACACCTAATAATAATTGTGTGTTAATTACAGAGTTCAACCACCAGTACTAGAACAAAAAAATACTACAATGGATAAAGTATTACATTGTACATCAACAGTCAGGACAAGAGCTGATCAAGTCACTGTGTCTCATAGTGTCCATTTCACTCCAACAGGTTTCCCCTTTTGTGCTCAGTTAGTTGTCACCGATCAGGGAAAACAAATGATATTTGTCTCTTTGGGACTGGCTTAATTCACTCAGCATGATGCTTTCCAGATTGCTCCATCTTGATGCAAATGACCGTATTTCATTGTTTTTGTCTGCTGTATAGTATTCTATAGAGTACATGTCCTATAATTCCTTTATCCAGTCTACTGTTGATGGGTATTTGGGTTGGTTCCAGGTCTTAGCTATTGTGAATTGAGCTGCAATAAACATTAATGTGCAGACGGCTTTTTTGTTTGCCAATTTAATTTCCTTTGGGTACATTTCAAGGAGCGGGATGGCTGGGGTGTATGGTAGGGTTATTATGTATTGGTAGATTTCTGAATGTGGGCCATTCTAACCGGAGTGAGGTGAAACCTCATTGTGGTTTTGATTTGCATTTCCCTGATTGCTAGTGATCTTGAACATTTTTTCCATGTGTCTGTTGGCCATTTGGATTTCCTCTTTAGAAAAATGTCTATTGAGGTCCTTGGCCCATCTCTTAAGTGGGTTGTTTGTTTTGATGTTGTGGAGTTTCTTGATTTCTTTGTAGATTCTGTTTTAGTACTAGTTATAGCATTACTTCACATTGGACAACACATTAAGGACAGATCCCACATGAGAAGTAAGTACACAGTGACTCCTGTTGTTGACTTACCAATTTGACACTCTTGTTTATGGCGTCAGTAATCACCTAGGCTCTAGTCATGAGTTGTCAAGGCTATGGAAGCCTTCTGAGTTTGCCGACTTCAATGTTATTCCAACAGGGTCATACTCAAAGTGGAAGTTCTCTTCTCCCTTCAGAGAAAGGTACCTCCTTCTTTGATGGCCCCGTTCTTTCCACTGGGATCTCACTCGCAGAGATCTTTCATTTTGCAATGTGAGACTCAGAGTCATGATAAGCAAGGTAATGAGGTGCAATGAGGCAGTGCTCCATCAAAATGGATGGACATCTCTTCAGATGAATCTGAGAGGGAATGCCCAGTCATTCAGAGTTGGCTAAGCAAGATAAGAAAATTTAATGAAGAGAATACACTTGACAGTTCAGGTGGGCATCTTAGCAAAGATCTAAGATCAGTTTGCAGATTAGGGCTTATATGGGTATGAGGTCCAATTTATCTTACCTTTTCTCCCCTCCCCTTGTCATGGACAAAATGTTTCCTGAGTGTGAAATAGTAGAATGTCCTCCCAAGGTTTAGTTAATGTTATCAGGGCAGCCTGTAGTTGCCAAACATAGATTTTCCTGGGGTGTTTTCTCATAAATGGAATGGAACCCCACCTATGAAGTTATGGGCATTAGTTTGTATAAATATGGGGCTGCTTCTGAGGCCTACCTCTGACAATGCTACGTTCAGAAGAATGCAGATGCATCCCCAGCTGTTAATTGGCACCAGCAGAGAGGTCATAGGAAGTCTGGATTTCCATGGAGCCTCATGGGCTTGGAAAGAGGAAAGAAAGATGGGTGTGCAAGGGAAATTGGTACAAGATCCAAAATGATGGCACAAATGAGTGTGTTGTGAGGACCCTTCCCAGTCATGCTGCTGCGGATCAAAGTGATGTGGGTACTGCCTGAGTTGCAATGTGACACAAACTCTGGTCCCTGACTGGTGTGAGGGGCCCACAAACAGATGGTTGGAGAGGGCTCTGTGTTTGTGTCTCCCCCAGCTGTACGAGGCCAGGCTGATGGCTGGACTCATCAGAGGAAGGAAGTCCTAGACACCAGGTACCCAATGCCCCATGAACCTTAACTGAGCTGAGGTCATTTATTTTTAGCAACAGTAATGAAGACTTTTCAAGACATGAGGGGAGGGGTGAAAATATACACATATCACTTATGCTTCATGTTTTCAGCTGGTGTTTATTTTTAAAAAATGGCATTGGATTCAATAATTTCTAACTTTGAGAATGGCTGGACACCAATGGGTCTTGAGTAATTAGTGAACTTCAATGCAAATTGTGGGCCTGAGGGGTCAGTGCTCACATGGAAAGGCATGGAGAAGGAGGATGGGGAGGCAAGTGGATTGCAAGCAGGCTGTGACTCCACAGGGACTCCATCAGCTAGTCTGGCCCATTTCACAGGTGGAGAAATTAAGTCTGATCATGTTGTTGGCTTGTCTAATCGGGCCTTGGGACTCCTTGGCTCTACTTGATCTCTGCCTTCATAGGAGCCTGGGCACCCAACAGATAGCCATGAATTCCTGAGTATGAACCCTGAGAAGAAGGATGCTGAGGACCATTTCCAGATTATTCAGCACTGTCCAGTTTAGGGTTACAACAGACACTTTCTGCTCCCAGGAGGCATGGTGGGGGCTACCGGGTTGACAGTCAATGGCAGGGTGATGCCTGCACATGGTGTACTGTGCTCTCACATTTGGCATTGACATTCAAACCTTTAAGTGACATTCCATTGCTCTTGCAGAGAATTTCCAATCCTTCACAGAGCCCAGAAACTCTCCACCTCCTGATCACCCTGGCTTGTCACTACATATTTATCAGAGGCTTCCAGACACTGCACCTAACCCTGCCTGTCTCACACCCAACACCAAGACCACCACAGCCTCATATAAGCTCAGGTTAGCCCTCGGACTTTCTAGTCCAGAGTTGTCCCCTGCAGGTTTCTACTGTTCCTTCTCTGCAGGTGGCTGCACTGCTCATTTTGCATAAATGAAGTGAACAGTAGCCTTCAATGTTGGAGGGGGGCCCAGAAGATTAGAAATGCCATCTGATTTTCTGCTGTAGCCCCGGGCCATCTTTTCTCCTTAAAAGAAGAGTATAAGATACTTTGTAAATGTTAACCATCTTTCCTGTCTGTGATAAAAAATTCCTACTGATGGATACTGCTGGTGTGGCTTTGTATGTGAGAAAAATAGTACCTGGATGTGAAAAGTGTTTTTTTAAACTTTTATTTAATAAATATAAATTTCTAAAGTACAGCTTTTGGATTACAGTGGCTTTCCCCCCCATAACTTCCCTCCCACCTGCAACCCTCCCATCTCCCACTCCCTCTCCCATTCCATTCACATCAAGATTCATTTTCAATTATCTTTATATACAGATCAATTTAGTATATATTTAGTAAAGTTTTCAACATTTTGCACCCACACAGAAACACAAAGTGTAAATTACTGTTTGAGTACTAGTTATAGCATTAATTCACATTGTACAATACATTAAGGACAGAGATCCTGCACAGTGACTTCTATTGTTGACTTAACAATTGATACTCTTATTTATTGTGTCAGTTATCACCCTAGGCTCTTGTCATGAGTTGCCAAGGCTATGGAAGCATTTTGAGTTCACCAACTCTGATCTTATTTAGACAAGTTCATAGTCAAAATCAAAGTTCTCTCCTCCCTTCAGAGAAAGGTACCTCTTTCTTTGATGTCCCATTCATTCCACTGAGATCTCAATTGCAGAGATCTTTCATTTAGGTTTTTTTTTTTTTTTAACCAGAGCATCTTAGTTTTCCATGCCTAAAATACTCTCATGGGCTCTTCAGCCAGATCCAAATGGCTTAAGGGCTGGTTCTGAGGCTAGAGTGCTCTTTAGGACATCCACCATTCTATGAGTCCTGCTGTGTATCCTGCTTCCCATGTTGGATCATTCTCTCCCTTTTTTATTCTATCAGTTAGTATTAGCAGATACTAGTCTTGTTTGTGTGATCCCTTTGACTCTTAGACCTATCAGTATGATGAATTGTGAACCGAAACTGATCACTTTGACTAGCAAGATGGCATTGGTACATATCACCTTGATGGGATTGTATTGGAACCCCCTGGCACGTTTCTAACTCTACTGTTTGGGGCAAGCCTGATTGAGCTTGTCCCAAACTGTACATCTCCTCCCTCTCTTATTCCCACTCTTATGTGAAAGGTGTTTTATAAATTTGAGAAATAAAACAATGAGTGCTTGTTTCACATTAAAATTAAGTCAGAACTCAGATCCTTCCAAAATGTTTTTCTTCATTAAAAAACATCCCTTTCTAGAAATTGATTTGGGAAAATTGGCTTAATTTTTTGCGTAACTGAAATCAGAAAATGTTTCTTGAGTATCTTTTTATGAGAAAACATAAAATTGATTAAATAAGCAGCAAAATAACATTCCTTTTACTATGCAATTTCTTTTAATATGAAGTGTTATTTTGTTTTTCCTCAATTTGAACAAATAAAATAATGTTGCCCACATGCAGCACATGCTTTTGTATGAAGAAGTCAGCCATGAATATGTCTTTAAGATTTTGGAACCTTGAACTGCTGTCACTTTGGAATTCTAAAGTGTCCCTAAATCCACTGCTTCCCAGATATATTAGCAAAGAGCTGTCTCAGAAGCACAGTAGATAGTACTTGAACTGGCACTCTTATAGGGGATGTCCGAGTCCCAAGTGCTGCACCACAGTATCTGTCCTGCCTATAATTTTATAAAAGAAACATGTAAATAGGAATGTCACAGTAATAATGTGTATTCTAGCAAAAATGCCACTTCATTTATTTTTTGGGGTTACATTAAATCTTTGGTAGATTTTTCTGAGAGTCTACTTATTTTTTAAATATTAGTCTTGGGATTGGTATGTATGACACAACTGGTTTTGAAATATTTCAGATCTTCTTTGGTTTCCCTTTTCCTTTCATCTTAAACCATTGTAGCCATGAGTATTTGAAGCAATAGCTTTGCTTTATTGTAGTACAATCTCACAGGTCTGCACTTTATATCCCCACACTCTTTGACTACCCCTTTCCACTACATGGTCTTATTAATGCTGAGGAAGGTATTCCTGAGGTCAGAAGTATATAGCAATGAGAATCTTATGAATCTTTCTAGGTACTTAAAAGCCAATTAGGTTACTGAATGGAATCTTGTTCAGAAGTTGTCCTCAAAAATTTGTTTTTTTAAGGGATATTAACTTCATTGCAAAATGGCAGAATAGTGACAGGGAGGTCTGCCCTATCTAGGCAGACAGGAGAAAAAAAGTGGAGAAAATACACTCTCAGGGGGAAATTTGCAGGGCAAACCTCAGTGGGAGGTCCTACAAAAGCAGTGGAAATGGCCTGGACCTGAGTGGAAGGCACAGCAGCAAGCATGAACACAACAAAGTACCCAGAGCCTGCTATGTTGAGCAATGTGAGGTCAGACTGCATGGGCCTGCACAATTGTTAATACAGATGGAAGGAGAAACTAGTGGATTGCAGTGTCTTTGTATCAGAGTGGGAACCTTCATGGGAGTGGGCAACTGTTCACCTTGAGGGGAGGAATAAAAAAGTGATGCATCTGTCTCCCCTTCTTTCCCCTCAATACCAGTGCCCTATGGCTAATTGTGGGAAGGCTGGTACCATTTTGGATATAATCAGGTAGCAGCTGCTCCAGCTCTTACGTGCATACCTAACTAGAACTGTTAGCAGGGGCAACCATTGCAATTCGTGTAAATTTGTGGTGACTGTCTCCACCTTGTCATCAGGTAAACACAACCTCCTCCATGCCCAACCTGCAATAGGTGGAGTGGATAATCCATCGCAATCAAAGGGAAATGCTACCTGTGGGAGCACTTATACACACCCAGCACAACCATGAAAGGAGTAGGGTTGTGACTTGCAGGTATTGTGCATGCATGTAATCCAGGGATTTTACCATAGGGAAAAATTCATGTCCCTCACTGACTTTCATTCTGGCTGAGGAGCTCCATCTGCCAGCACTGAGCACATGCACAGTGGCTCTAGGAACTCCTGTCATTCTGTGGGCAGGACAGGCTATCAGGACACAGTAGGAGCCCTGGATGCTGAAACTGTGAAAACACTGTATCTTCATGAGAAGGGACAAGTTGTAGACTGGGTCTGGGCAAGTTCTGGATACAGAGCCACACCCTCAGATCTCTTTGTTTTCCAGGGCAGCTCACTTTTGCAGGAAACATGCTCACAGAAAGGACTATAAAGATCATTTGTGTGGTTCATATGGCAGAACAGATGACTGTAAAAGACACTGTGGACAAACACCTGGACATTGCTCCGCTTGGAGAGGTGAGAGGGTGATCATACCCAATGATGTGACCACCCTCCCTGCATTTCTGTTAAGAAGAGAGCTACCAGGTCCAACTTGATTGTTACTCTGGATACTCACCCCACCAAGGAGTACTGACCAGGACTCCCTGGCCACACCCATCACACACCTCTTGGTATTCAAGGAAAGTACAGACAATCCACTAAGCCACATAGGCATAGCTCAAAGATACAAGCCATCAGAAGAAAGAAAAACAATTAACTCCACAAAAGCCTGAAAATAAATGCAGAAATTCAAGAAACAAGAATAAGAAACCATGGCTCTCTAAAAGAACACAACAATTTTTCAATATTAGAATGTGAAGATGAAGAGATGGATGTAATGAGGGAAACAGAATTCAAAAATACAGTCATAAGATTACTTAAAAGCAATCAGAAGCAAATCCATGAACTAAAGAAAACTATACATGACATTAATAAGATTTTTAACTATGAAATCAAGATTTTAAAAAGAAATCAAAATGAAATATTAGAAAAGAATAATTCAGTAGATCAAATGAAAAATGTGGTAGAAAGACTTAACAACAGACTTGGAGAAGCAAAAGAAATAATATCAAAGCTAGAAGACAAATCTTTGGAAATAATTCAGTCATACCAAATAAATGAAATTAAAAATCTTAGAAACACTTGGCCGGTGCCGTGGCTCAACAGGCTAATCCTCCACCTTGCGGCGCCGGCACACCAGGTTCTAGTCCCGGTCGGGGCACCGATCCTGTCCCGGTTGCCCCTCTTCCAGGCCAGCTCTCGGCTGTGGCCAGGGAGTGCAGTGGAGGATGGCCCAAGTGTTTGGGCTCTGCACCCCAGGGGAGACCAGGATAAGCACCTGGCTCCTGCCATCAGAACAGCGCGGTGCGCCGGCCACAGCGCGCTACCGCGGCGGCCATTAGAGGGTGAACCAACGGCAAAGGAAGACCTTTCTCTCTCTCTCTCTCTCTCTCACTGTCCACTCTGCCTGTCAAAAAAAAAAATCTTAGAAACACTGTTGGAGATGTATGGGATACTATCAAACAATCCAATATATATGAATTAGGAGTTCTTGAACATGTGTAAAGAGAGAATTTACTAGAAGGCCTATTTAGTAAAATACAGAAAACATCCCAAATTTGGAAAAAGGCATATTGAAGTACAGGAAGCATACAAAACTCCTAGCAGACAGGACCAGAAAAGATCTTCACTACAATACATTATAGTCAAACTCTCTATAATAAATCATAAAGAAAATATCCAAAATGTGCATGAGAGAAATACCAGATTACTTTCAGTGGATCTCCAACTAGTCACAGATAAATTCTCATCAGAAACCCTACATGCTAGTGGTGAATGGTGAGATTTAGCCCACATCCTAAGAGAAAAAGCTGTCAACCTAGAATATTGTAACCTGAAAAGCTCTCATTTATGAATGAAGGTGAAATAAAGACTTTCCATAAAAAACAGATTTTGAAAGAATTTTTTGCCACTCATCAAGTGGCAAAACACAAGGAGGTGCAACACAAAATCACAGAAAAATAGCCATAACTATGAAAGAATGAGAAGTCAGATAATCCCCCAAGTAGAATTAAAAAAAAATAATTCCAAAGTAAACAACAGGAATATTTATGGAAAAATGCCAGGGTCATTACTTATCAATATTCACTGTGAATATAAATGGCCTCAACTCTCCATTTATAAGACTGGCTGAATGGATAAAAAACAAGACTCATGTTTGTACTGTCTACAAAAAACACATCTCACCAACAGATACATGCAGACGGAAATTCAAAGGATTGAAATAGTTATTCCATGGTAACAGAGACCAAAAAAAACAAAAAGAGCCAGTGTTTCCATCCTAATATCAGATAAAATGGAAGTTAACATAAAAACTATTAAAAGAGACCAAGAATGGCACAATTCAACAAGAAGATTTCACTATAATAGATATATATGCAACCAATTACAGGGCTCCTGAATATACAAAAGAAATGTTAACTGATCTAATTGTAGACATAGAATATAATACAATATTAAAGGGGACTTCAACACCACACTTTTACCACTGAATAGATCAATCAAACAGAAAATCAACAATGAAATGAAAGAGCTAATTAAAACTGTAGACCACATGGACCTGAATGATATATACAGAACTTTCACCCCACAGTTGCAGAATACACATGCTTCTCATCAGTGCACAACACTTTCTCAAGCATAAACCATGTATTTAGCCATAAATCAAGCCTCAGTAAATTAAAAAAGGATCAAAATCATGCCATACATCTCCTTTGAACTCAATGGATTGAAACTGGAAATCAACAACTAAGGAATCTCTGAAACATTTGCAAGCACAAAGAGACTGAACATGTTCCACATGTTCCTGAATGAACAGTAGATCATATAGGACATCAAAACAGAAATCAAATAATTTCTAGAAATGAATGAAGATGACAATATATCATATCAAAATTTATGGAATACAGCAAAAGCAGTATTAAGAGGGAAGTTTATAGTGATATGTGCCTACATCACAAAATTGGAAAGTCAGCAAATAAATGAATTATCAATGTATCTCAAGGGCTTATAAAAGCAAGAGCAAACCAAAGAGCACATTAATAGGAGAAAAGAAATAATTAAAATTAGAGAGTAAATAAACAAAATTGAAACAAAAAGCAATACAAAGTATCAGTGAAATGAAGACCTGTTTTTTGAAATAGTAAAGAAAATTGGTATGCCATTGGCCTGACTAACCAAAAAAATAAGAAGACTAATATCAGGAAATTGTAGATGGAAAAGGAAATGTAACAACATATATCACTGAAATATAAAGAATCATGGACTATTTTAAAATTTGGATTATTTGAAAGAAGTTAAACATCTTTTGATTTGATTATTGTTTATACCCCTTTCCTACTGGACTGAGACTTTTAACATTTTATGTGTTGATCTCTTTAGTTGTTAACGTCATTAAACCTTTGACAACAATATAAATTACAATGTTATCCCAAAAACATAATGAAATATTGTTAGAAATAAAGAAAAAACAAAAGTAAGCTTGTGATGGAATAAAAATTCTTAATTTTAAATATAAAAAACCCAAAAGTCTCAAAAGAAAACCAAGTCATAAATGACATTTTTATGTCAACAAAGACCTCTAAAGAAAGTATTCTGAAGTTTCATTTCTCAAAATAAAAATTCAATTCCCTAAAATTGCAGTTGCAGCAGATTAAGCTACTGATTGAGATGCTGACATTCCCTATGAGCTCGGGTTCTCCTGGCTGCTCCTCTTTTGATCCAGCTCTCTGCTAATCCATCTAGGAAAGGAGAAGAAGATGGTCCAAGTGCCTCTGCCATCCATGTGGGAGACCAAATGCAGTTCTTGGATTCTGGGTTTGGCTCAGGGCATTGGGGCCAATACAGGAATGAAACAGCAAATAGAAGATCTCTGTGTGTGTGCACGCGTGTGCACACGTGTGTTGTCTGCTCCTATGTCTTCCCATTCCTGACTGATGGTCTTAAAGTTATCCCAGGAAACACCACATCACAGGACTCTGCCCCACATGAGGCAATCAGATCATAGGCTGTGGGTCATGACTGCTGTGTGAGTATTGAGCACATACTTGACTGAGGGTAGAGGGGTCTGCCTGTGAACTCTGAGACTAGAGGGAGTGGTGGTCTTTCTCCTACACTCCCACCCCACAAGAAATGAGCTGGGATATGGCATTCTTCCTTGGCAAAGGCAGCTTTGGGATCCTGTGAGCTCTTCCTCAGGGATGGCAAGTACATCTGGCCTTTCAGTGTATGAGGCAACACCACGGTGGCCAGCTCACCTTGTCCTTCATGGTCATGCTTGCCTGGCCATCAGAAATGTAGCAGGGATGCAGCTGGGGCAACTTGTGCAGACTCTACCATCAGCAGTGACCCAGTGTCCTGTGAAGGACCTCTGTGTAGGTAGGCATAGGAGGGTGCTGGCTCAATGCATCACACCGTTGCAATCATGCATGTCACTTCTCTGATCCTCAGTCTCCTCTTCTGGCTCACAAAGGATAACCCTTGCCCTAGGAATGAATGGGACTGCAGGAGGTGGGAACTCACTGAGGACAGGATGGAGAGTGGCACCTGAAACCTCAACCCATGACTCCTATGGAAAGCCATTCATCTTCTTGTTGCCGTGCCTTCCAGGAAATCTAGGAATGCTGAACTGCTTCCTATGGGATCAGAGGACCCTTGTTCCAGTTTAGACTGTGACTCAGGACACCTGCCTTGTACCTATCCATGGGACCAACAGCATCAAGCAGAAGAGCTAGCCCTGTACCTTGTAGCATGACAGGCAGATACCAGGCCCAGCAAGCTGCCTGTGCAGCTAAGCAGGATTCCCTGAGTGGGTTCAATGCCAGATCCCAGAGATTTGCTGCACAATATCAGAGCTGCAAGTGATCCCCTGCTGTGTTCAGTCTCTGCACCTGTAGTGGAATGAGGAGGCCATGAGAAGGTGGCCACTGGCAAGCGAGCATCAGTTAGTCAGGAATGGATTTGAAACCCATCTGGCTTTGGAAACTGCCTGGCAACAGGCTGTGATTGGATGGCTCTGGAAACTGCCTGGCAACAGGCTGTGATTGGATGGATTTGAAACTGCCTGGTGACAGGCTGTGATTGGATGGATTTGAAACTGCCTGGTGACAGGCTGTGATTGGATGGCTGTGGAAACTGCCTGGCAACAGGCTGTGATTGGTTGGGACATAGACTGCCCCTTCACCAGATTGGCTGGTCTTGGCTATATAAGCTGTTGTACCAACTATAATAAATGAGTCTGCAGGCTGCTCGCCTCAAGCCTGCTTTCACCCAACTCCCGGGGTCTGTGTGTTGACTCCGCGCCTCTTGCCCCCACCATGCTGCTCCTCTCAGAAATGAACCCATTGCAATATTGTAGAGAAATCAACTGCAACATCTGGCGCACAAACGTGACTGAGAAAGAAACAGCGTGTCGGACTCGGCGAGGTCCCCCCTGGGTTTCAGCAAGTAGGCCCCTCGGTGTTTTGTATGCTGTTCGGTTCTGTGAGGGTGAGCACAGAACCCCCTCCTACGCCCCTTTCTTTGTCCTTGTCCTCGGTCTAAGTGACCCCCAGGTTAGCACACACCGCCCTGAAGCGTACATCGCTCCTCAGCTCCTCCTTTTACTTTCGGTTCGCCCGGCGAATTCACATAAGGGATTGATCATCCCAGAATTCGGAACCAAGTCATCTTCCCTCACTTGAGAGAGGTGATGCTCCGGAGACACTGTGTGGGCATACGGCCTTGACCTAACGAATCAAGGAAGTCCCCCACTAAGCACAGGACATATGTACGATCTGATACACCACTATCTGTTTGTCTAGCATAGGGAAACCTCCTACAAAATGCCATCCACAGTTGAGGTGCTAGGAATTTGCTTTGTTACGGCAGCAGTGCTGTACGTGTCTTTCCTCTGGCTAGAGTTGGCATACTGTGCCGCTCTTAAGCACTCAGACATAGGAAAGATACCCTCCTCTCAGAATCCTGTGCAGATTATCAAACATAGTGAATCTGTGAGTGATAGGAGCCTGACACTCCAGGTCCCTGTCTCACAGACAATGGTTGATGACTTAGGGAGAGAGAGCTCTGACAGTGAAAAAAAGAACATAGCAAACAAGGTAGCAATGCCTAGTCAGCTACCCACCACATACCCGTGGGATGAATTCAGAGGACCTCTACACAATAACTCATGCAATGTCATCCCATCCACACCCAGTGAGGATCCCCACATTTGTGGAAGTCCCCAGGCACCCCAATATCTCAGGGCAGCCGCTAAATCCCATGACATCAGCATGTTTGCTGTTAACGTTGAAGTGTACACAAAATTCAGGCCCTGGATTCCAATGCCTGTAAAAAGGCTTTTATTAACCAAGGGTCGAGGATATGCTTGTGTCTTTCCAGAGAATTCAGAACAGCCCATTTGGGTACCAGCCAGAAACATCAAGCCTGCAACTGACAGCCAACCAGAACCAGTTGAACAAGACCGAGACTCTGCCTTGTTAGCAGACGCACCTGCCCTATCATCCTACCCTGAGAAACTGCCCAAAGCCATATCTGTTACTGTTGTGTACCCCACTAGCTCTGGTCAGCCACTAAATGGCCCATAGCCTGTGTGCGGTCATGCCATTCCTGATAACCATTATTCCTCATTCCTACCACTATCTGAGCAAGCAATACTGTGGTCTCTCGATTTGAGCGCTGGTTAGTCAATGATGGGTAAGATCCCCTGGGGGACAACCTAAGACAGGCACAGCTGCGTACGGAGACCACATGGAAATGGGGTCAACAATGGTATGGCCAAGAATCATGCCTCCCGTTGCTCAAAAAATAAACAAAAAGGGGGAAATGTAGTGGAATGAGAAGGCCATGAGAAGGTGGCCACTGGCAAGCGAGCTTCAGTTAGTCAGGAATGGCTTTGAAACCCACCTGGCTTTGGAAACTGCCTAGCAACAAGGCTATGATTGGATGGCTCTGGAAACTGCCTGGCAACAGGCTGTGATTGGATGGATTTGAAACTGCCTGGCAAAAGGCTGTGATTGGTTGGGGCATAGACCGCCCCTTGACCAGATTGGCTGGTCTTGGCTATATAAGCTGTTGTACCAACTGTAATAAACGAGTCTGCAGGCTGCTCGCCTCAAGCCTGCTTTCACCCAACTCCCGGGGTCTGTGTGTTGACTCCGCGCCTCTTGCCCCAACCACGCTGCTCCTCTCAGAAATGAACCCACTGCTACATTGTAGAGAATTCAATGGCAACATGCACCATCTGCTTTCCTTTGCTCAGTGCTGTCCCAGTGCCACCCAGCACCTCTGGGGACACCAGGACCCCTACCCACCAGCTGAACACCAAGTTGTCCAAATGTTTGTGTTCACTGGAAGGTTTCTCTGGCAGCCACTAGAGGTATGGGGAGGGACAGCCTCCAGAAGCCAGGATCCTCGAGTGAGTTCCTATTAGCCAAGATCCAGGTCCAGAAGAAGCCTAGTAAGAAGTTTGGACTGAGGATGAGGGTGTCACCAGTCCCTTTAATTCTGAGGATGGGATCTTTCCCATCAGCAGGGCACCTCAGCCCTGGATTTTCTGAGTGAATCAGGGAAAAGGGGGGGGGATGCAGTGGTGGTGTAGACAGCAAATGGAAAGAAGAAATTCCAGCTGTGATTGAAGCCAAAGGAGGCCCAGATGGGCAAGAAGGGTCCTTGAGGGTTTCCACACCAGACTGTAGATCCAGTGGGCACTAAAATGGCTTGTTGCTGCCAGCAGGAGCCCAGGGACCACTAAGGGACTCCATACTCTGGGGGCTATGAGTGGTAGGGAACACTCTATTTGGCCATGGGTGCCCTGGGAGGCAGAGCTGAGTGGAGGTGCCACGATTGAGCACTCGACTGTTATGGCTAACATTAAGAGTTATGACTTTGTCTAGACAGGTCAGTCAACTGAGCCCCCAGGGCTGGGGCTCCTTGCAGGGGTGGGAAGGGACTTGACTGGGAAGTGTGAGCAGGCCCTGGAAACAGGTGAGTGAGGGTTAGGACAAGGAGGGCTTGTGCAGGAATGGAGATGGGAGCATTGCATGTAAGCAACAGGACTTGGAAAGGCCTTTGCCATTTGGACATAATGTTGGGGTAGCAGGGCCGGCAAGACAGAGTTGGGGAAGCAAAGGAGGACTCGATCCTAGAGCCTGATTCCAGTCTGGGATGGCAGACAGGGTCTCCTGGGCTTCCAACCTCAGTAGATTGGGCAGACCTATCTCCCCACAGAAAGATGGCACCCTCGGACCAGTGGATTCGACCTTCACTTGCAGCCTAAAGAGGGGTATTGGTGAGAATGCAGCAGGGTCAAATTCAGGCTTAGGGGGTTCCTGCAGCTTAGTGAAACCACCTCCTTTACATTTCCTTCCAGCTGGTGGTGGTAAGGAGGTCTAGGTGCCTCAGGTGGACCTATGTCACCCCCTGAGGGTTTTGCTCCAGTGGAACATGCTCTGCTCTTGTACTGGTTCAAGTGTGCGATGATCATCAGGCACCGGACATGGAAACATGCAGGAGAAACCTGGGAATTGGAGTTGGGCTGCCCAAGCCACAGGCTGACTGAGTCTCTTCTGGTCTTCCCTAAGTTCCAAACTCACCAACCCAGAATGGCACCCTCCAGGCAACTAGACATGCTTGGCACCTATCCTCCCCATGCCATCCCTGTGGGCTTAGTACTCCACATTCCATTGCTCTCCCTCCCACCCAGAGCCTTCTCCCTCCTAGTGTGGGGGCCATGTGTTTCCAGGCCAGGATCCTGGTACCAATTACAGTGCTGCCGATCTCTGATGGGCACACTGGATGTCTGACATCACTGGTGGTCATTGGCAGCATGGCCATTGTGGAGGTGCACTTAGTAGAGCAGAACCAGGGATCTTCAAGATTGGAGAGTGCTGCTCCTGCTGGTGGGTGACTTGGGCTTCCCTCTGGTGCTGCACTACATGACTGCATGGGTGGGCGCTGAGGTGTGCACTGCCAAGCACCTACACCATGATTCTCCGGGTCTTGTACATCTTCATATTGGAAATGATGATCTGCTTCATCTGCCATAACTACAAGACAGCACGGAGCAGGGCAGTAAAGTTTACTCATAGGTGTGCAATGATGCTGCTGCTGCCAATGTGCATCCTTAGCCTCTTTCTGCTGCTTGCAGTGTGAGGTACCAGTTTAAAGGATCCTTGGGAGGGAAACTGACTACTAAAGCACACTCTTCTTAGAGCACCAGGGAAATAGCATGTTCATTGACAATGAATTGACATAGCTGAAATGGGAAAATACTGGGGGCTATAATGGAAAACAAACTAAAACTAATTACACTCATTATAATTATTTTGTAATCATTCATCAAGTTTATATTGTGAAGTATAACCAGTATCAGCTCTAAATTCTTACATATTCTTTGGTGTTTCTGGATTTACTATCAAGTTCCATTCACTTGTCTTTTCAACTGTCCGTAAAGAATATTTTGTGAAAATTAGTAGCATACTTTCATATCTTCAATAGCAAGTCTTTAAAGCATCCCTGTCAAGTTTTGTTATAACAGTAAATGAAAGCATGGTAACTCAGAAATTTTAAAGCCCTGCTATCATTATTTTGCTTATGTAAAATGAATAACCCTATAAAGAGCTCACATTGTGAGAAAAAATAATTTCTTATTGACACAGAACCACCTTCCCTGTCCACACTCCCATCTAAGGCCTCTCATTAAAGAATGTGTATATGTAAATGTTCACTGATATGAAACGGATACTGGATTTTACCAAAAGAATTATTGGCTGAGAAGTTGATATATGATGGAAATTATTTATCTCTGGATGCATTTTACTATAGTGTGTACAGGATATGCAGTAGAATGTGTACATTAAAATAAGCCACTCCACAGATGTAATTGTGTTAGTTAAATCACTTACCCTCATTAGGAAGGTGTTCTATAAGGGGATCACAGGTAGCTCAGAAACCAGCTGAGGTTTTGTTTTTGTTTCAGCTGCTCAGAGAGGCAGCCTAGGCACTGTTCTCCATCTCAGGTGCTGAGAAGCCTGCGGGGTTGGGAGCCCAGGGTTCAGGGTTATGGAAGGAGCTGGCCACAGTTGGTGCTGAGCTCACACTTTCTCCCCATCCACCAAGGTTTGTAAGGGGTTCTGGTCTCTATAGTTCCCGCCACTTCTGAGCATCAGGAGCGGCTTCTCTCAAGCATCTTCACCCTCGTTGGCAGCTTTGCACAGCTTCCCAAGATCCGTGAGTGGGAAGCAGTACCAAGAATCTAATTTAATCTCATTTGCCATTCTCAACAGCTGATGGAGGACATCAACATCCATAGACACTCACCCTACTTACATGGGAAAGTAAGACTTTCACATCCTAGACTACTGGCGATCTTCCCAGCCAGAGAAACCTAAGGTTAGCCCTGTAGATGAGCCACCTGTCTCGCCTCCACGTCCCAACAGAAAAGCTCAGCGCTTCCTCAATCTTGGCTCACAATGACTGTTGCCAAGCAACGCCGGTAAATGCCATGTCGGATCCCAGCCTCTGGGGGCCAGGCTCTGCGCATGCGCATGGAATCCCAGTCCCCAAGAATGATCAGCGCTGATTTGCAGGGCCCTCAGCCTCTGTTGCATTGTTTCATTTTCAAATGTGGGTAGTTTCTGGCTGACTGCTGGAAACTGTTTTGTGAAAGAAAGATTCCTATCTGAAACTTTAAAAGGCTGAAGGCTTTCTCTGGAGTAAACTTGCCACAAGTCTCTGTAAATTGCCTTAGCCCTCAGTTCCACATCTACCCATGGGATGGCATGGGAAGGATTCTAGCCATTTTCCATGGGAATTTACAAAAACATTGTGTTTTCATGATTTTTAGTAACTGTTGCCCTATGTATCATTGATGGTATTCTTGGGAGTAGAAATCAGAGACAATAAAATTTGTTCCTGCAAGCCACCTACTCTCATTTGGCCCAGTTGGTCTTAACATTTTATTTATTTTTTTGTAATTTTCTGCAAATGAAACTTTATTAATCCATGGTTCATTTTGAAGTATGATATAATATGTATGAATCTCTTAAAATGATGTTTCATTTATCTTACAGTTCATATTTTTGCACTAGGGCTTCAATGAAAAATGATCAAATCCACTAGTGGGAAGGGGATGGAATTTTATGTGGAAGTTAAGTACATTTTGTTTAGATTGTTTTTTGCCATTTCACCACTGGTTTTTGCTATTGGTTTTTGCCATTTTGCCATTAAGAGTGCCAAAGATGCCACTCTTAATCCAGTGTCATCAATTTGGAAATTCATATTTTCTTGGCCGGCGCCATGGCTCACTAGGCTAATCCTCTGCCTTGCAGCGCCAGCACACTGGGTTCTAGTCCTGGTCGGGGCACCAATACTGTCCTGGTTGCCCCTCTTCCAGGCCAGCTCTCTGCTGTGGCCCGGGAGTGCAGTGGAGGATGGCCCAAGTGCTTCGGCCCTGAACCCCATGGGAGACCAGTGGAAGCATCTGGCTCCTGCCATTGGTTCAGTGCAGTGAGCAAGCAGTAGCACGCCTACCACGGTGACCATTGGAGGGTGAACCAATGGCAAAAAGGAATACCTTTCTCTCTATCTCTCTCTCACTGTCCACTCTGCCTGTCAAAAATAAATTAATTAATTAATTAATTAATAATTAATTAATATTTTCTCTGCATGATGTCAGGGAAGTGCGAGCTGGGTGAGGAGGACAGATCTGGGATTGGCGGGCCTGAAGTTGATTTATATCTACTGTTTCACTCCCCAAGTGGCTTTAATGTCCAGGGCTGGGCCAGAACAAAGCCAGGAGCCAGGAGATTCTTTTGTGTCTCTTATGTTGGTCCAGGGGCCCAACCACTTGGGACATCTGCTGCTTTATCAAGCACATTAGCAGGGACATGGATGGGAATTGGAGCAACTGAGACTCAAACTAGTGCTCATATACGATGCTGGTTTTGCAGGCAGGGGCCCCATGTGGTTATCTAACCCATCTAACCCAGCTGTATGTCTACTTTACCTCTTCACACTGCTAAACAAATGAAACAGCAAGGGGGACCCACCTGATATTCGAGTACACACCCTGCTGCATTCTTCCTGATTGTGTGACTTTGAGAATATCATTGTCTTTCCTGGTCCTCAGGTTTTTCATTGGCAAATCAGGGCCAATGAGGATGAGCCTGGGAACACAAGGTTAGAAGCCCAAGATGTACTGTGTACAGATTAAAGCCTCATGAAATGAGAGCTGTGCTCTATCCAATGATCAGTCCATCCATTGGAGGCAGAGGCATCCTCTGGATGGAAGAGCAAAAGGGGAGAAGACTCTGAAGTCAGACATAAAGTCAAGGAGCCCTGCATATAGAGATGAAGATTTGTGCAGAAGGCCTAAGATGGCATGTCATGGGTGATGTGGGAAGACAGGATGGTCATCTAGGGCCAGGTTTAGGTTTGGAGGCTGAATGTCCAGGAGCAGCACTTAGGAGGACCCTCACAACCTCTAGCTCTGTTCTTCCCTGGCCCTTCAGTTTGGGCTCAGTCACCGTATGTCTGTTGTGCTTGTATTTCTTATTGCTGCCTGGGACCAGCAGTGGGAAACAGTGGGTTGCATGGGATTTTGTGAGTTTATAGCCCCAAGAAGCTCAGTTTTTGCCCATTTTCCTCTCACATTCAGGTGGGAGGCCACTCTTTGTGAGAACTCTCTGAGGTAGGTAAAGATAGGGCACATGCAGGGCTGAACTCCAGTAACATGCATGACTGGGCAAGCCATGCAACCTGGAATGGGCCAGTCCATTCCAGGAAAGGAGCATCTTTTCTCCAAGTTACCCCAAGCATATGACTACTAGGTTATTGTGACCTGTAGTCTTCTATATATTCTGGGTAACATTAGGAACTAATTCTTTGATCTGACTGCCCATTATGTAAACTCCCTCTGTCTCCTCTCATCCTCTAATAATAACCATTCAGATAGACTTTTGTTCGGCTTTGTTTTTAGGTCCCACATATGAGGGAGATTATGCAGTATTTGTCTGTGTCTGACTTATTTCACCTAACACAATGTCCTTCAGTTCTATTCATTTGCTGCAAATAACAAGATTTCATTTTGAGGGTGGAATTGTAGGAGCTTTTTGGGTGGAGTGCTTAGGTTTTGCATGTAAAAGTCATATAATCTGAAAACATGCGTGTTTTGAGCTTCTATTTTCCATTTTTGATGACCTTTTTTCTGTCTCTTCTATAAGTGCTCTTGCTAACATTTCCAATAGTATTTGAATAAGAGAAATGAAATGGACCATCGTTGTTTAATAAAGTCTATTTTGTTCTATATCAAATTTATTGAAAGCTTTTACCATGAAGGTTTTTGCTCTATACATCTATTGAGATAATCACATGGCTTTTTTACCTTATTCTGTTGGTGTGATCTATTATGTTTGTTGATTTGTGAATGTTGAGTTATCCTTGCATCCTTGGAATGAATCTCCTCCTTACATGTTGTATTATCTTTTGATGTACTGTTGGTTTTAGTTTGCTAATATTTTCTGAGAATTTCTGCACCTATGTTCATCAGGGATATCAGTCTTTAGTTTTCTTTTTGTGTTCTATCCTTCTTTTGTTTTTGGTAGCGTAGCAATACTGGTGTTATAAAAAGAGTTTGTCAGAATTCTATCTTTTTCAATATTTTGGAATTGTTTGAAAAGTATTGGAGTTATTTCCTCTTTTTTTTAAAAAAAGATTTATTGCAAGTAAGAGAGAAACTTCATTCCACTGGTTCACTCCCCAGATGTCCACAGTGGCTGAGGATAGGGCATGCTGAAACCAGGAGCTGGCAGTTTCATCTGGGTCTCCCAGGTGGAGGGTAGAAGCCCAACTACTTGGGCCATCTTCCCCTGTTTTTCTCATTACCAAGGAGATGGATTGGAAGTGGAACACAGGACCAACACCGTAGGGGATGCTGGCATCACAGACAGTGGTTTTACCCACTACACTGCAACAATGCTCCCAGATTTATTTCCTCTTTAAATGTTTTGTTGAATTCAGCTATAAAACCATCAAGTCCTGGACTTTGTTAGGAAAAAAAATTGTTACTGCTTTGATCTCATTGCTTGTTATGGGTTTGTGCAGATTTTCTATATCTTCTTGAATTAATGTTATTAGGTTGCTTGTATTCAGTCATATATCCACTTCTTAAGGTTTTCTAATTAGTTAGCATATAGCTTCTTATGATCCATGGCACTGTATCAGTTATAATGTCTCCTTTTTCATATCAAATCTTGTTAATTTCAGTTTTTTCATTGTTTCTCTGACATGCTTGTTTCTTTTAACCAACTTTTCAAAATCATCTTTTCCTTTTGTTGATCTTTTGTATTGTTTTCTTAGTTTCAATTTATTTTTTCCTTCTCTGATCTTCATTGTTTCTACAGTCCTAATGATTTTGGTTAGTTTTTTTATTGCTTCTGTAAGTCTTGGAGAGAGTTTTTTTGAAATATTTCTTTTTTAAAAAAATTTTTTACACTTAATGCTGTAAACATTCCTCTTAATAATATTTTGGTATGCCAAATGTGTTTTGTTAAATCGTGTGGTTGAAATCTGATGTACATTTGTTGATTTTGTGTCTGAATGAGCTGTCTACCAATGATTGTCAGATGTTGAAGTACCCAAGTCTACTATGGTTGTATTGGAGTCTATCTTTCTAATAATATATGTGGTATATATTTGGATTATCTTATGTTGAGTACCTACATATTTGATTGTTATATTTTCTTGCATTTCTTGTACATTGTTCCTTCTCACAATATGTATTTTCTTTGTATCTTGTACAAGCTTTTGACTCAAAATCTATTTTACTACAGCTTGTTTTTGGCTTCCATTTGTATAGTATATGTTTTTCCAGCCATTCACTTTCAGTTTATGCGTATCTTTAATCTGTGAAGGGAGTTTCTCGTAGGCAGCATATAGTTGTGTCTTTTTTAAAAACAATCCAGTCAACCTGTATCTTTTGACTACTGAAATCATTTTACTTACATTCAAGATTAATGTTGATAGATAAAAACTCACTCCTGTCATTTTCTTCATTGGTTACTGATTCTATCACCTCTGTTAGTGAAGTTTGTAACACTGTGTGCTTTCAATATTGTTACTTCTAATGTAGGACTCCATTCAGGATTACAGTATAACCTGTACAGTTGGATTGGTGGTGAGGAGTTCTCTCAGATTTTGCTTGTCTGGAAATACTATATTGTTCCCTCACTTTGAAAAGAAAGCTTTTCTGTACAAATCATTCTTGGTCGGAAGATTTTTCTTTCAAGACTTTAAATACATCACCCTACATGTCAATCTTTGGCCACCTGAGGTTGTGGCTTATGGAACACTCTGCAGAGCTTGGGTGGTTCTGGGGTCTTCCTGATTTCATCATTGGACAAACAGGCCAGGAGAATAAGTGACTTGTTGCTAATGCCTGCCCAGCTAGAGACGCCTATTCTTCCACCTCAGACTATGTGCAGACAAAACACAAGTGGAAACAAGGGGCCTCTCAGGGTTTCAGATGTTTCCCTCCTTGTTCCACATTGCACTATTCTGAGAACAACCCGTGGAAACATTTGTTTTCCTGTGCCTGGACCTTTGTTACTTCAGATGATTTTTCTGTGTACAACCCAGAAATCAATGTCCTCAGTGGACCTCTGATAAAGATCAACCAAGTTGGGCAGGCACAATAATCAGTTCCCAACATGTGTTTGGAAATAATGAGTATCCTTGTATAAAAGTGTTATTGTGGTTTCATATGTTAGGGAAACTCACATACAGGTACTGGAGACTTTCTCAGGGTCTGTAGAGAAGCTATGTCAGTCTCCAACAAGGCTCCTGTGTGCAGGGCTTCCTGAGGATATTGAAGACTAATGGACACCATATCCATGAAGTATCAGTCTCTGGCTCCCAGGCCTGGTATTCTGGAGTCATGGTCAGAGTAAGAATTTTTGGAGCCAGGATGGCCTGTGGAGGTGTTGCCCAAGCATCTTATTCTGTCACTGGGAAAACTAAGTCCTTATGGGAGGAAGGAATTTCATGGAAGTGCCTTCAAGGCATTCTGGGTTCAGAGACCCTGGCCACCATATTCCCTCCTGTGTGGGCTTCATGTTACCCCCTTCTTCCTTGGTACTCATGTGTTTAAATTCCTTGATCTGTGCACTGCATCTTCTTTCCACTGGTCTCTTCTGGAAGGAGAATTTGGGACCTTAGCCATGGGTCAGCTGACTTATGGCACTGAGGCTGGGGTATCCATGTTTGAACATTTGAAGTCAATGGGGAGGAGGGGGGGAAACTAAAGAATGTGAAGGCCAGAGGTGCAGAGGTGGAAACTACACAGTCCTGAGGGTCATGGGGATGGAGAAGGTCAAGAACTCACCCAAACATCTCTGGTCCCTTGGCCTATACCTGCACTTCCTGACTACAGCTCTTCAATTCCTCAATACAGTTCCTATACCTCTGACTAAATTCACATTTGTGAGCTTTATTGAATGAACATCAGTCACTGCCAATTGAATGATCCTTGGAGAACCTGTTCTTTCATGCTCATGGTAGGATGGAGCCTTCAGAAGAAAGTCTGGCTACAAGGGGTTCTTGGGGTGATTAGCAGCAATATTGCTGCCCTAAGTCTGATGGGATGATGTTGGACTTCAACAGCCAAACTGGCATCACAATAAATAAAGGCAGATCAAAATTATGTCTGCTCAGGAGAAAGTGGCATGGAGAGTACCTGGACACCTGGACACTGAGGAAAAACCAATAGTTCCCACTTTCAGCCCAGAGGGAAGCAAAGTTGGTGAAGGACATATAGAGACATTTGGAGTTTGAAACAAGGAAGAGGAAAAGAGGAGCTTGTGTTCTGGGTTCTCCAAGGGAGTTAGTGAGTTCTAAGGTCAAGAGTCCATTTATGTCTCAGTGTAAGTGAAATTTTCCAAGTAATTTACTGCCTCAGTATGGTGGCATTGGGCAAAGGAAATAGCTTGCCTTTACAGGAGGTAGACCACTTTAAGGTGTTTCATTGCATGTGGGTAAAGAGTAATGGTATGCACTGCATAATCATAAAAATATTTTTTCCCTCAGGGAGGACTCTATCCCAGGGCAGGGACATCTCCAATCCATGACCATGAAGAATATCTCCATCTGTACGTGTGACCCAGTTCTGGGACAGGGATAGCACAAGCTATGGTGGTGAACATGAGCTGCTTTCAGAATCAGATGGATCCCTCCAGCCCATGGAGGAGTTATGTGAGGCCTCTGAGCCAGAGGGAGCCAATGGGGCTCTACAGGACAAGGAGGAAACAGAGAAATCTCCAGGAAGAGGAACGGAATTGTGAGAATAAGGAGAGATATTAAAAGATATTTTTAAAATATCTATTTATTTGAAAGGCAAATTAAAAGTAGGGGACAATCAGAGGGCGAGAGGGAGATCATTTATTGGTTCATACCTCAAAATAGCCTAGGCTGGGTCAGGTCAAAGCCAGGAGGCAAGAACTCAATCTGGGTTGTCTCCCACATGAGTGGTAGGAGCCAAAGTACTTGGTTCATTATCCATTGCCTTCCAGAGCATATTAGCATAAGGTGGATGGGAAGTGTTGGTGCCAGAACTGGAATCTTCCCTGCCAAGTGACAGCTTATCCTATAGCCCCACAATGTCCACACCTTAAAAAGTATTTTACGGTACTGGCATTGTGTTGTAGTGAGTTAAGCCACTGCCTGTTAAACTGGCACCCCATATGAGTGATGGTTCAAGGTCTGGATGCTCTAATTCCAATCCATATTTCTGGTGATGCTCCTGGTTCTTGGGGCATTGCACCTAGTGGGAGACCTGGAAGTAGCTCCTGTATCCTGGCTCCTGGCTTCAGCCTAGCCCAGCCCTGGCCATTGTGGCCATTTCGGGAGTGAACCAGGGGATGGAAGAACTCTCTCACACTCTGTGTGTGTCTGTGTAACTCTATGTTACAAATAAATAAAAAAATAAATCTTTAAAAATAGAGTCTCCTACAGAAGTTTTGCAGAGACAAGCAGAGTAATCTCTTTCACCTCTCTGTGAAAATTCTAGTATAATTTCTAGAATAATTTCTTGACTGTTCCTTTGTAGTCAGACTTCTCTAGGGAAAGGTGACTTTGGGGAAGTAGAGACTATCGGAGTGGGAATGCACTGAGTTTGAGATGTTTCAAAGTGAGAGTGGGAGATGCCCTAAGAGGTTTACAGACTGCACTGCTTACACATCATGCTCATTTTTTTACTTGGGCTCTGGGACTACCTCTCTGACCAGGGGTCCTGTGCCCTCCAAGGGCTGCCTTGACAAACTCAGGCTACACTCCTTCTTCCCAGACTTCTAAGGGAAAGCTCAAACCACAGGAGTGCCCCTGAATCGCTCCCTGAAAGCCTGACCCAGAACCAACCCTCAGGGTCAGTGTCCTGATGAACCATACCTGCTAACTGGAAATAAAGAAGGCCAGTAGGTTCCTTGAGCCTGGGTTTAGCTGATTGTGAAGACAGAACCTCCAGGAGACAGGTTATGAGCTAGGAGATCATCCTTGTGATGGCAGAAACAGACTTCAGAAAAGGGAGGAGCAAGAAGTGAGATGTGCAAATTCTTGCCTCATATTTTTCCCAAAATGTGACTTGTGTGGAATTTCTCCGTGAGAGCAACCCATTTACTTATCAAAGTGGATGGCGGCATGACCACTTATGGGGCAACAGCAATCTGGCAGCTCTTCTTAATGGTCTGTCAAGACATGGATAAACAGCAGCCTGTTTGGCCACCCATGAAGAATTAAATCATTATGCTTGTTGCTGTATCTACTTGCTATTAGCCTCCTAAGAGGATTTCTCACCTCAGATGGGAAGCTTTCATTTGGTGAACTGTAAGGAGAGGGAGACATGGGACGAAGGCATATTTTGCCCTGAGAGCGGGGAAGGTGAATCTGGTTGTTTGCAGCCCTCCTGCCACCAGTGAGTCAGGTGCCCTCTGGTGGCAGCAAACGTGATTACAGCAAACACTTTTCAGGAGAGCTGAAACTGCATGGAAGAGCCTGGGGAGTTCTGAGGAGACACAGGCAGGCTGGTGGGGCCTTTGCTGGAATGGGTTGTGTGGATGTGGCTGGCATAATGTACTAGCCTATCTCCACCACTATGGCAAAATACTTGAAGCAGGGGCTTATAAAGAAAGGGTTTATTTAGCTCACAATTTTGGGGGTCAAAAGCACAAGGTAAGGTGGCCCCATCTGTTCAGCCTCTGGTGAAGGGAGAGTGCATCCCAGGGGGTGACATGGCAACACAGGAAGCCATGGAGCAGCGAGGGGCAGCTCGCTTGTCTAGAGTAACTCACTGCAGAGGGAACTAATGAGGGTCCCACTAATCCCTTCCAAGGTCAGGGGCCCCAGACAATCTTGTACTAGACCCTACCACTTTCTGTTTCACCAGTTCTGAACACAAGCATACTGGGGATCAGATTTCCAATGCATGAATACTTGAGGGAAATGAGTGATGGACAAGTCAAAGCAAAATCTGGATCGCTGGACATTAGGCCAGGAGAAATCTGCCCTTTCTCTTTGGGTTTCAGTTTCTCTTATTTCTGAATATTCCAAGGTTAGTACCAGATGTCTGGCCCTCGGACCCGCCAGGCTGCCCTGCTGACCGTGCGCATGGCCCCTGAAGGGGGGTCCTTGGGTCACAAGCCCCGTGCGGTGAGCCGGGGACATACATATTCCCGGGAGCGTTTGGTGCCAACCGAGGTGCAGCCACCACGCGGCTCCCCTCGCCGTCCTGCCGCCCCCACCCACCCCCCAGTCAGGCAACCTCCACGCATCGCGTCCACATCAGATGGGGGGCCAGGATAAGAAACTGCTAGGCGCCAATTCCTCCACAGGGGAGACCTCAAGCGCCAAGGCCTGGGAAGGGTCTTCGCGGCAGGGCCAACCCCGGGGAGGGCAAGAAGGCACCCTGGGCCTCAGTGTCCCCTTCGACTTCTCCGACCCTCGTTTCCCTCACCCACCGAAGGGACCGGCTGCTGCGCACAAGGCTGGCCGTGAGCAGTCCCTGCCAGCTAGCTGCTCCATGCAACACCCAGCACTCGGGAAGCATGCGAAGTTTGCACCAACACGCAGTGGACAGCGTCCCTTGCCCAGGGGTCGTCCCCTGAGGGCCGACCCAAAAGCACTAGTTCTCCTCGTCCCCGTCGCCCTCCGCACCTCGCGCTCCACACAGAATGCGTCGTTCGCCCGGCTGGTGGCAAGCTTGGACGCCAAGAGGCCAGTGCGCACGCGCGCTGAAACAGGTGGGCCAGGCCCAGGGGCGCGCCCAGGCACAGGTGGGCCGAGCTCGAGCTCCCGGGCCACAGTCCCACGCTTGTCCCCTGGCTCCCCGCCCTCAGTGGCCCCACCCGCCGCGCATCACGTGTCGCCTCACCGCCTCCGTTCTTGTAGCACAGGTAAGGGAAGCGCCACGTTGCCTGATGATCTCCGCGGTCCTGCTCTGCGCCACCACCCCGGGTGGGCTGGCTTTTCAGGAGGCCCAAGTGGGCGGGAGGAGGAGGCAGGGGGCGGAGCTGGGGACCGGACCCGGCTGGGCCAGTGCGGAGACAGGACTGGGGACGCGGCGCGGTGGACCGGCCCTTGGGGCGTCCATGCAGCCTCAGCCCTGTTCGGCCTGGATAGCAGCGCACGCCCACTCTTCCCGCGCTCCTACCCACAGGCCTCTTAGGGCGAGATTGAAAGCGCCGGTTCAGGGGTAGGGCATAGGCCAGATCCCAGAAGGCAAACACCTGCGGGGCTGGTAGATGGGGGCGGGAGGGTTCCCAGGTGATGCTATGGCTCTGACCCTGAGACACTGCAGGCTGGGGCAGCTCGGTTCCTAAACAGCGAGTCTGAACAGCCTCTGGGGACAGGTGCACCTACCTGCAGTCTCACAGGAGCTTCTGACCTGAGCTCCGGTTTCCCGGTCTGCCAAAGGGAACACTGATGGTGTCTTTCCCATGCGTTTTGGTCTTTGCAGGAGGGGCTTGAGGACGGGAAACGTTACTCAAGTGCCTGTCCAGTACTGCATGGGTGTCACCGTGCAGTGTGTGATATGTGTTATGTTTCTCCTGCCGCTCAGCTGTAAGGATGCTGTACTCATGCTTCAGCCACAGCACTTAGAACGTGCCCGGTAAATCTGCACGTGGAGAGGGCAGCAGCGAGGAAAGAGGGAGCACTGTCAGAGCTGCCGCCAGCTGCCTCTGTTGTGACACAGCCCCCCACACACACCCAGCACAGGAGCCGGGGGAGTCCTCCCTCTGTCCCCGGGGCCCTCACTGGGTGCCTTCAGAGAGAGACCCCTGCCTGCCTTCAGGCCCCCTTGCATGCTAGCTCACAAGTGTTCAAGTCCCCCACCCCCACCCCGGCATGTTTCTTAAAAGAGAAAATTGACTGCTGGCCCTGTGTCCACCTCCCTCTCAATCCTCAGCACACGGCAATCTTGCGCCCACCCCCTCCACTCCTCTGGAAATGCTGTCAGTGAGGGCTGGGAGCCCTCTTAATTCAGCAAACCCTGCTGTCCCCTTTCCACCCCCACCCTGCCCGACCTCCAGGTGACTCTGCATCCCTAGTTCCTCCTTTTCCTACTTGGAACTCCCCTGGCCTAGAGCCTAAGCAGCTGTCTGCCCCCTGCTCTTCTGCCTCTCCTTTTAGCATGTAAGCTTGGCCATCCTCATGCCTTGAAGAAGCCAGCTAAAAGTGGTGGCCCCTAAGCCTCTGTCCCTATGTGCTGCCCAGGCTGATCCTACAGCTTGTGGAGGGTGGGGGTAATCAGAATTCATTCAGACATGGCATCACCTCCATGGCCTCAAGCCACTCAACTGTGCACTGGGTTCCTGTCTTCCAAGCCTCAGCAGGTGCTCCATGAACACCTGTCACTTTGTTGTGACACTCACAGGGAAGGGGGTGGGACGTCATAGTGTGGCATCAAAGCATTCCTTTGTTCACCTTTCTGTGAAGGGGAGAACCAAACTGCTGACCTCAACAGTAACCCTCCCCCACCAACAATCTCCCAGCCATTCCCTCTAAGTTGATGTTTTTCTCCTATGCTAAAACACTGGTATTTTCATCTTCCCAGTGATCCTCAATGCTGCATAGAGAGTGGTGGTAAAGAGAATTCACCTTCATTCTTGGCGGTCCCTGCATGCAGTAGGCCTGCAGTAGGCACACAGTAGGTCTGCAGCAGCTAGAAGCCAGCCATTCGGTGACCAGCCCCATCCAAAGTTAGAGTCAGGTTTCTGAACTTTGCTGTTGCTGTAGTGGCCATCATGCTGCGTGCGATCTGATCACAACTTCACTTCGCACTGGGGCTCAGCGTGCTGACCTCCAGGCACTGACTGCGCTGAGCAGCAGGAATTCTATGAGACTGCATGGGAAAGGCGACTGAGGCAGTGTGAGGGCTCCTGGCTGGCCCCAGATGGCATGGGAGCAGGCTTTGTCCTGCCACTAGGTGGTGCTGTGGCCTTGAGTGCAGCTGGGGCTTCTCTGAGCTGGGGGTTCCTCACTGCCTTCAAGTGAGCATCTCTGGGTCATCATGGAGGTGGCATAAGACTCCATGCCAGGGAGAGCACCATAGGGAGACTGATGCCATGGTCTCTTCCTCTTCTGTATGAAGTCAGACAGGTCACCCTGCTCTGATCTGAATTCAGTAAATCTGTATTTAGGGCCTCTCCTCTGGCTAGTTTCAGGGCTGTTGAAAAGCCTGCGTCTTCTTGCTCTGTCCTGACCCAGAAGAGCCTGTATCCCCTCCACTAAGGCTGTGCCTTGTCTCTGGGCCTTCCCATGTTATCCTTTCTTTGTGGGAGGTGTGGTAGCCTCAAGAGCCCATGCCAGTATCTGTGGGTGCTTGTGCTGGGGCTGGGAAACAAGGGGGCACATGTGGCTCACTCCAGGTCACATACAGTCACACTGGCAGGCTCAACCAGCTTCACAAATCACCTCATATCTCTGAGTCTCAGTTTCATTATCTGAAAAATGGGCATGCCAATGTCACCAGCACCTGCCAGGCCTGCCGTGGTTCCTTTGCACTGATAAAGTAGTGATTTATGGCTTGGAGAGATAAAGACAGGGAGAGTAAAGCACAAGGCTCCCTATCTTCCTGGTGCAGGACTCTTAGCCCTAAGGGACGAGGAGCCGTGATGCTCATGACTGACTTTTGTGCTTGATACCTAGTAGTTGCATGCCTTCGCGCTCTTGGCACATGTGACTGGAAACTAGACTTCTCAGCTGCTGAGCTCCCATTTTATCCACTAAACTGCAGAGCAGGTGGTCCTGGGTGGGTCCTGGCAGACAGCAGGGGCTCGGCTTCACCGACCCACTGCTGGGTGGGGGGGGGGGGGTGGCCCCTTCCCAGTCACTTAGGTCTAAGTATCTGCTGACTCTGATCACATCTGCCTTCTACTTCTTAGGAGAGTTAAGTGGATTAGCATTTGTAAAGCGCTGGATCTGTGCATGATACAGACGTGTTGGTCTACACTACAGATGCAGTGTTCAGCGAGCAGCCATGTCTTGTGTCCTGCCTTCCTTTCTTGGGGTCTTTCACCTTCTGGAAAGAGCAGTTGCCCATTTAAACATCAGCTTTGCTCTTTCACTCGCCAGATACTTCTGGCTCTTGAATTATTTTCCAGCATAGATGTTGGTCACTAGGGAGCAGTTCCTGGTGCCCAGCTTGCCTGGGGCGGTGCCAGAACCAGTTCACACTAGCTCCCGAGAGGGAATTATTACCTCTTCAGTGACTTCTGTGAGCCACCTGTACTGGTACCGTGAACTCTGCTCTGGAAGTTGCATTTACAGCCCAGGGATCTGCCAACGGCACTGGTGAATGCCATTCTCCCCAGCTGGTGTGCAGGCCACCACTGCAGGACATTGCAGGAGGTAGGCATGAAGCAAGCAGTTGTGTGATGATGAGATAGAGATTGTCGGAGATGCAGCCTGGCAAAGCCCCTGTGCTAGGTGAGCTTCTCAAGGAAGGATTCTGACCTCACTGGGGAGGTCAGGGTGGGAGGGGCTGCCTGAGCAAGGGGCTGATGGGGGCAGCCTGCAGGGAGTGCAGCAGCGAGTGCAAGGGATGGTGCTGGAGGTCGCAGGTGACCCTGGGATTGGGTGTGGAAAGCACAACGTGGGAGCTGGGTGCCTGACGGGGAGGGGATTTTAGCAGAAGGTGACATGAGCAGGAACAGGGTTACAGGTGGGGGTGGGGGTGGAGAGTGGTGAAGAGACGGCAGCCGGGGTCCTGGCAAGACATGTTGGTGACTTAGATGTGGGAGGCAGAGGAGGAAGGGGCTAAGTGACACTTGAGTGACACTGACGAGTCATGTCTCCCTTGACCTAGGAGCTGGTGTGTGGGTGAGGGGCCACCCAAGTGGGTTCAGGGGCCCAAATATTGGGCTGTCATCTGGAACTTTCCAAGGCACATTAGTAGGGAGCTACATTGGAAGGGAAACACCCAGGATTCGAATAGGCCTCCTATGGGATGCCAGCTGCGTCACAACAGTGGCCCCAGTCCCAGGTCTTTGCCCTTCCCAGGTGACTCAGCAGGGACCTCCCCACAACCAAGTTCAGCCAGGTGACTTGTTCTGGCCACTCCAATGAAGCAGGCCAGATGGGTGCTCGGTGCAACCCTTGGCCTGAGAAGGATGCTCCCCGGTCAGTTTGCTGGGCCAGGAGGAAAACGAGATATGCACAGAGCAGATGTGGCCCTGCTGAGGCTCCCACGGGCCATCCCAGACAGAGGCAAAGGCCCCCTAACCTGCAAGTGGATGAGCAAGCCCTGCCCACCTCCACCGAGCCTCAGCCTTATGACTTAAATCTAGAGCAGGGGTAGGAACCATTTTTGTTTCAAGGGCCATTCAGATATTTAGAACATAATTCACAAGCCATACAGAATTATCAATTTAAAAATTAGCCTGGGGACCAGCATTGTGGCATAGCAGGTAAAGCCACTGCTTGTGATGACAGCATCCCACTTGAGCACCAGTTCGTGTCCCCTCAGCTCCACTTCTGATCCAGGTCCCTGCTAATGTGCCTGGGAAAAGCAATGGGAGGTGATCCAGATGCTTGAGCCCCTACACCCACATGGGAGGCCCAGAAGAAGCTCTTGGCTCCTGCTTCAGCCTGGCCCAGCCCTGGCTATTGAGGCCACCTGGAGAGTGAACTAGCAGATGGAAAATCTCTGTCTCTCCTTCTCTCTCTGTAACTCTGCCTTTTAAATAAATAAATAAATCTGAAAAAGAAAGAGACTCTGCCTACCACCACCAATATATATATACATATATATATATATATATATATATATATATATATATATATATATATATATATATATATATATATATATATATATCCTGCATTAACTTACTGCCTTGGTAGAGCATGTACAGCCTGGGGGCTGACATTCCCACCCCCGGACCTAGCGTCACAAAGTCTGTTCTGGGTGTCGCCAGCGTATCTTGTGCTGGTCACCTTCCCTCCTCGAAGGCTCCCCTTTGCTTCTCAGCCATGGCTTCATCGCTGAAGCCTTGTTGGATGCCCAGGATCTTGCCGAACTCTGCAGCAATTTCCCACCCTCTCAACTCCCAGGCTGATCGCCAATGGGTACAGGAGGAAGGACTCACCTTGCGATCTGCATGTGGTAGATTCAGAACTGCCTGGCCCATCGTCTGTAGAAGCACCGCTTCCCTTAGTGCCCTGCTGCTGGTGCTGGGTGCCAACCTTACCAGGAGGGCCAGGTGGTGGTGGAAGGGGGCAGCCTGTTCTGGCAGAGTCAGGCTCCCAAGCCCTCCAGCTGCTGGCTTCTGCCTCAGGCATTTCCGTTCCCTTTCTCTCCTTCTCTCTCTCTCTCTCTCTCCCTCTCTCTCTCTGTCTCTCTCTCTCTCTCTCTCCCTCTCTCTCTCATAGTTGTTCTTCATCTGTTAATCAGAGAAGACAAGATTTGTTTATTTAAGCTGACACCTTGGCTCAACAGGCTAATCCTCCACCTTACGGCTCTGGTACACCGGGTTCTAGTCCCGTTCGAGGTGCTGGATTCTGTCCCGGTTGCCCCTCTTCAGGGCCACTCTCTGCTATGGCCCGGGAGGGCAGTGGAGGATGGCCCAAGTCCTTGGCCCTGTACCCGCTTGGGAGACCGGGAGAAGCACCTGTCTCCTGCCTTCAGATCAGTGCAGCGCATCAACTGCGGCGGCCATTGGAGAGTGAACAAACGGCAAAAGGAAGACCTCTCTCTCTCTCTCTCTCTCTCTCTCTCTCTCTCTCTCTCACTGTCCACTCTGCCTGTCAAAAAAAAAAAAGATTTGTTTATTTATTTGAAAGGCAGAGTTTAAGAGAGATGTCTTCCACCCACTGGTTCTCTCCTAAATGGCTACCCAGGCCAAAACCAGGAGCCACACACTCCATCCGGGTCTCCCATGTGAATTGCAGGGCTCAAGCATTTGGGCCATCTTTGGCTGCTTTCCCAGGCTCTGAGCAGGTATCTGGGTTGGAAGAGGAGCAGCCAGGGCTGAAACCAGCACCCACAGGGGATACCAGCAGCACAGGTGTCAGCTTTATCCACTGTGCCACAATGCCAGTCTGCTCAGTCATTTCTTTTCAAAGAGAAAGTGAGAGAGAGGGAGGGGAAAGAGAGAGAGAGAGAGAGAGAGAGAGAGAGAGAATACTGCAAGAATTCCCTGTTTTTCCATTGAGATGTTTGCATGAATGAGCACAATGGTTAGTGATTCTTGTGCATGAAAGGAGTCTGAATTCCTGGTGCTGACTCTGTGGTCCTTCATAATCCTGTTCCACAGCCTCATGCTTGCTGTGGCCCTGCAGCAGGCAGAGTGGACTTATCCAGCCATGGACTCCAGGCTTTCCAGTGTGACTCACTATGGCCGATCAGAGTTTGAAGCGTGCTTGCATAGAACTTGTCATCTCGTCTGCTGATGTCATCTCATCACACTGCTACCCTCCCAGCCTGGGACCCTGAAGGAGAGAAGAAAGGGCAGCCCCAGCCAAACCTCAGACTCCCAGTGTGGAGCAGAGCCACCATGGCAGAGCCTCAGGCCCATGGCCCGGAGCAGGGCTGCACTGCCCAAGCCACAGTTTCTGGGGCGAGCCATGTACTCATGGTTGTTCCACAGCCAGGGCTGACTGATGCACAGATGGCAGGCTGTGCTCTGAGCACTGTGCACACCGTGGGGTGTGTGTGTGTGGGGGAACTGCTGTCTATAAAGTCAGAGAGGCTGAGCAGCCTGTCCAGTATCACGCAGCAGAGCCAGAATTCAGCTCGGGTTCCTGACTTAGGCTCTGCATCCCTGATGCAGGCTCTGGCTTCAGTGCCTTCCCATAGATTTACCCAGAAGGCCTTGTCTTTGCCTGCTTGCTCTGGTGGAAAAGGAGTAGACAGAGGAGGAAGTTGATGTCTTCTTTCTGTCTGAGGGACACGTGTGCAGAACTTGATGCCGCTGTCCAGGCTGCCCACCTGGAAGCAGAGGCCTCACCTGGGGCCTGCCGCTGCTTCCTCTGACTCCTGGAATGGGCCTCCAAGCTGCCATCCTCTCTAAGTGGGCAATGCCTGTGTGGGACCATACGGTGCCTTACGTTCTGCATCTCCCTGTGTTAAGTCTGGTCTTCCCTGTGTCCTGACCTAATGCCCAGAGCCAGTGGAATGTCACAGATATGTGTGCTGGCCTGTGGGAAAGGCTTGCAAGAACACTGGCTCTGCCAGACAACCTGTGCTGCTGGACTCCAGGGGTCCCTGGGCTTGTGTGCATGGAGTCCTCACACTCCTCCACCCCAGGGAAGTCGTGAGTTTCGTGGTGACTGTGTCATCCCGTGGCCCTGGTGTGCAGTGTCCTGGAGCTGTGCATAGTCCTCCTTATCCAGGAGGACTCTGCACTGAGGCCCCCAGCAGGCAAATGAAACCACAGGTGCCAAGCCCTCTCTTTCCTGTCGTCCATTACCTACAATAAAATCAAATCTATAAATTAGGTGCAGTAGGAAATTAACAGCAGTGACCAGCAGTAGAAAAAAGATGGTAATATCCTGTAATAAAGTCTATTTAAAGCTTATGAATTATTTAAGTTTGAAATTTCCCATAATTTTGAATCACATTTGACCCCAAGGGTGATGGAAATCAGGGAAAGTGTAAGTGGAGTGAGGGTCCCTGTGTACCAGGGTGGCTGCAGGAAGCATTCCTAGAGAGGACCCTGAACCAGAACCTGAATGACGATGACACCCATGGCCCCACATCATGGTTGTTGGGTTCAAGTACTCTGATGACAGTGACACTTGAGCCATGAGCTTTCCCCTGACCCCCCCAGCACACACACATTTCCACATGCACGCATGTGCACACACACACAATGTTGAATGGGGACATTTTCCTGATCTGACATCCTCATACTGGACACAGCCACACAATTGCCCAAAAACCCACCAGCTGTCAGTGAGCTCAACCCTGGGCTGTGCAGTGTTCCTTGGGTGGTGCTGGGGGCTCAAAAGTTGCCTTGGCTTGTCAGGGTGGCAGGTGCCAAAGGAGAGGTTGGTACAAGGCCCTGGGGCAACACAGGGGAATGGAGAGCCCTCCTGGGGGCATCCAGAGACTTCAGGGAGGAGTTGATGTCTGTGCAAAGCCCCTGATGTCTGAGCAGACATTCAGGTGGGGAAGGGAAGGGGTGGCAGTGCCTGGTGGGCTTGGGGGAGCCCCCTGCCTAGGTCTGCTACCTGACCGGGCAGCCCAAGCACCATGCATTTCCTCAGTGTGGCCGAGCATGACTGAGATGCCTAAGGCACATCCTGGATTCTGAGGACTTCATAGTTAAAAAAAATCTCATCAGTATTTTTAATTCCAAGTACATGTTGCAAATGATAACCTTTTGGCTGTATTAGGTCATGTAAAATTTGGTAAAATTAATCTTTTTCTTTCTTTTTTTTTAATGTGGCTCCTAGAACACTTTAAATTACTGTCACAATTGTGTCTCCTTAAAATTCCTGAGCTGAAGGGCCAGTGCTGTGGCACAGTTGGTTAAGACACAATGAGAGGGGGCTGGTGCTGTGGCATATTAGGTAAACCCACCGCCTGCACCACCAGCATCCCATATGGGCACCGGTTCCAGTCCTGGCTGCTCCAGTTCTGATCCAGATCTCTGCCATGGCCTGGGAAAGCAGTGGAAGATGGCCCAAGTGCTTGGGCCCCTGCACCCACATAGGAGACCCAGAGGGAGCTCCTGGCTCCTGGCTGCAGCCTGGGCCATCTCTGGCCACTGCAGCCCTGTGGAAAGTGAGCCAGTGGATGGATGATCTTCCCGTCTCTTCCTCTCTCTCGTTCTTTAACTCTGCCTTTCAATTAAATAAATGAATCTTTTTTTCTTTAATTTCTGTGTTAAACTTTTCACCCCCCACATTAATATATGAAGATAGGACCTTGAAAGCAGTCATGAAGTTCAGTGAGGTCAGGTGGGTGAGGCCAGAATCCTGCATGGCTAATGTCTCGGCCCGGCATTGTGGCAAAGTGGGTTAAGCTGCTGCAGGCCTCCTTTACTGGAGTGCAGGTTTGAGTCCCAGCTACTTGAGTAAGTATCCAGCCTTTGTCTCCTTGCATCTTTTTTTAAGGTCAGTTTATTTGAAATTCATTTATCTTCCATCGCTGATTCAATCCCCAAGTTGCTGAAATGGGTCAGGAGCCTGGAGCTTCATCTGGGTCTCCCACGTGGGTGCAGGGTCCCAAGCATCTGGACCATCCTCTGATACTTTCTGAGGCACTAGCAGGGAGCTGGATAGGAAGTGGAGCAGCAAGGACTTGAACGGTGCTCATATGGGATGCTGGCATCACAGGCGGTGGCTTTACCAGCTGTACCACAACACTGGCCTGCTCTCATTGAATCTTTTTTTAAAAAAAGATTTATTCTATTTATTTGAAAGACAGAGTTACAGAGTGAGGTAGAGCCAGAGAAAGAGAGGTTTTCCATCTGCTGACTCACTCCCCAAATGACTGCTACTGCCAGAGCTATGCCAATCCAAAGCCAGTGGCCAAGCTTCTTCTGATTCTTCCATGTGGGTGCAGGGGCCCAAGGACTTGGGACATCTTCTACTGCTTTCTCAGGCCATAGCAGAGAGCTGAATCAGAAGAGAAGCAGCCAGGACTCAAACCAGTGCCCATATCGGATGCTGGGGCTTTAACCGCCTGTGCCACAGCACCAGCCCCCTCATTGAATCCTGACTGCCATTGTAGGTATAGAGAAGTGTGGGGATGACCATGCAGGAGGGTCTGGTGATGACTTTAGGGCCCACAGCAGGGACAAAGGTGCTCATGCCCAAGAGGCCAGGCAGAGAAGAGGACAGTGTGTGGAGCAGCAGCAGCACTTCTGTGAGTTGTGCAGCAAATGGCAGGCATGTGTGTGTCACCTCACTCCTGAGCAACCAGCTCAGATCTCAGTGCACTGCCCTGTCCTGCAGTGGTGCCAGGTCCATGTCCACTGATGAAAAATGTCACCTGAATCACAGGAGGATGCACTGAATCTGCCACGGGTGGCCTCAAGCTACAGATTTATTTTCTCACATTTCCAGACACTGCACATCCAGGATCAGGGCACTGGCAGCACTGGTTTCTGCCCAGGCCTCTCCTTGCCTTCCAAAAGGCCATCTTCTTGCTGTGTCTTGGTCTTTTCTTGTGCACATGCAGAGCAGGTCTCTTCTTCTTCCTCTTTATTTATTTTTTAATATTTCTTTATTTATTTGAAAAACAGAGTGACAGAGAGGGAGAGGCACAGAGAGAGGGCTTCCATCTGCTGGTTCACTCCCCAAATGACTGCAGCAGCCAAGTCTGAGTTAGTTCAAGCTAGGAGCCCAGAACTCCATCTAGGTCTCCCACATGGGTGGCAGGGCCCAAGCACTCAGACCATTATCTACTACCCTCCCAGATGCGTCAGTGGAGAGCTGAATTGGAAGCAAGGCAAGTTCATGGTGCAAACACTTGAGATCCCAGATGCTAATCAACTAAGGCTCTGGCTGGATCAGGTGTGAGATCGAAGACAGTGCCAAGTCCAGGTCTGATGGACTGTGGGCATTCGGCCATGACACTGCAGAGTCCAGGTCTCCTGGCCACTGGGCATTCATCCATGACAGCACCAAGTTCAACTCTGATGAAAACTGGGCATTCATCTGTGACAGCGCCAAGTCCAGATCTGATGGACTTGACATTTAGCCGTGACTCAGAGACTGGACACCTCTGGTGTGGGCCATTTGCTTCCCCTCAAGCTGTATGTTCTGATATGCTGTGCCCACTTCTAACTGCCCATCTGTCCTCCTCCTTGGAGAACAGCAAATGTACAGGTCTGTCACTGTCCCAAGCAGATCTTTCTCTTGTGGACTCCCTTGCTGAGTCCACCCTGCAAACAGAGTGCCTTGTAATCCCATGACCTCCAGTTTCTACTTAAGGAAACCAAGCCTTTGAGAGCTGGAAGAGTCCACGTGGTTGTGGATGGGTTTAGAGACTTTGAACTGGAGTCTGTTGACACCATAGCCACCTTTCCCATGCCCGGTCACTCACCCTTCTCATGTCACCTGGCCTCCCAAGTTCCAGGCATAAGACTGTGTTAAGATGCTGCTGGCAGCTGTAACAGACAGTACCTGCAGGCTCAGTGCCTTAACACAGCTGAGGCTTATTCTTACCTGTGCCAAACTTTGTGCACATGTTTGACAGATGGACTTCCTTGAAGGGAAGGAACCCAGGGGCTCCCTTTGCTGCAGTCTGTCACACGTGGGGCTGCCAAGAGCTTAGTAGGGAATCCCTGGGGCTGCTTGGAATAACAGAAGACAGCTGGAGTCCTGCCGAGGTTGTAGGGGACTGATAATATGCCCACCAGGCACTTCCAGGACAGAGACCCAACATGAAGTCCTAGAGGGAGAAAGCATACCTCTGCTTCCCTCTTCTTCCCTCATCTCTCTGCCCTGCCACTGAACCTGGATGTGGTTCCAAGGCATCTTGGGGCACAAGGCATGGAAAACACCCTGAGGATGGCAGAGTGCATGAGAGGAGCCTGGGTCCCTGGATGACTGTGCGGACCAGAGTCACTGGGACAGCAGATGACATGCGAGAGAAACGAACTGACTGACCCATTGCTTTGGGCTCCGGTCCCTTACTGCTTGGCCTCGATGCCAAACAGGTGTTTTGCTCCTTTGGTTCACAGTAAGGCTCTGCCTCACTAAGAGACAACTGATTTGACTCAGCTCTCAGCAGCAGCTTGGCTGGGTGGAGAGGAGTGAGCTTTGTGTGTGTGTATGTGTGTGTGCTAAAATACACACAACATAGCTTTAACCTCACCCAGGTATATGATTTGGAGGCATTAAGTTCACATGGTTGTGAACCCAGCACCGCCATCCTCCTCCAGTGCTTACCTGTCCTCCTGAGTGGAAGCTGCACTCCAGTGAAACACCAACCATCTCTCCTCCCTGCCCCTGTGGGCCATGGCAGCCACAGTTCTCCTGGTTGTCCACACATCTGTCTGCTCTTTGCACCTCATACAAGTGGAGCCATCTGGCATTGGTTGCTCTGTGACCTTCTCATCTCCCCCTGCACAGTGTTCTTTCTCCAGGGCCCCCAGGCTGTCAGCATCTCTGCCCTCTGTAATCTCCATCCCTCGCATGGATGGACCATGCTGTGTTTCTCCACTTGTCCATGGATGGACTGTTGGGTGGCACCCAGCTTCCTGCTCCTGTAAATAATGCTGCTATGACCATGAGTGTGCAAGTACCTCTTCCATATCCTGGGAAGGGGGAGAGACTGGAGCTTAGCCTCGGGGCCCTGGAAGTGGCTCAGACTCCAGTCACACTGCATTGGCAGGAACTAGCCTGCCGTGTGCCAAATCACCCCAGAACTTAATAGCTAAACCAACAAATGTGCATTAGCTTCTGGTGTCTGTGGGTCAGGGGTGAAGGAGCAGCTTAGCTGAGTTCTGGCTCAGAGCTTGAATAGCACAGAGGGGAAAGTGGGGCAGCGGTTAAGATGCCACGTGGGCTCCCACATCCCCCTGTTGAAATATCTGGGCTCAGGTCCTGATTCCACTTCTGTTTCCAGCTTTCTGCACATGCACACTTTGGAAGACAGCAGGTGATAGCTCAAGCACTTGGGTGCTGCTCCCAAGTGGGAGACCCGGATGGGGTTCCCAGCTCCTGGTTTCATTCTTGGCTGTTGTGGGCATTTGAGGAGTGACCCTGTAGGGGGAAGATCTCTCTGTTTCTCTCTCTCTGGCTCTGCCTTTCAAATATTTTTTTTAATTAAAAAAGAGAATTTGACTCAGCCTTAAGACCTACTTCTTTGGCATAGGAAGACAAATATCACACATCCTCATTTACCTGGAGAAGCTGAAAAGGTGGTCTCAAAAGAAGCAGTTGTTAAGAGAGCCCGGGCAGGGCCTGGGCAGAGCCTGGGTAGGGCATGGGCAGACCCTGGGCAGGGTCTGGGTGGGGCCTGAGTGGGGGATGATGTAGAGAGGGTGAGACCCAGCTCCAGGTAAAGCCCTGAGGTGCCACCCCCGGGCCATGCTCACAGGTACAGCTTCTAGATGTAGCCCAGTGTCCAGTAGAGCTCTGTGTCATGGTGTGCCAGCCTCCTGTGCACCTGGTATGCACCCCCATACCCTCAGGGCTGGTGACTGTGACACCCAGGTGCCACCTGCTGTAGTGTCAGCCTGGGGCATGAGGGTCTGCCTTCACCAGCCCTACCCCACTCATGAGCTGACAGCAAGAGGAAGAGTGCAGCCATTGGGGATTGGGCAGTGATGTGGGCTCTGGACTGGGTCTTGGAACTCAGGGCAAGGCTGGTGAAATCCAAACCTGGTTAAATCCTAATGAAGCCTGTGCCCAGGCCAGCACTGTGGATGAGGGCTTTAGACTGCCCTAGTCCCAAGTACAAGTCCCCAGGCACAGCAGCTGCAGTCTGAGCCTATAGCTGCCATGATCTGCTAGTTTCCTCCCGCCTTCTTTATTGTCAACATGAAAACCTAACCAGAGCTCTCCCCTCCTAGTGAATTCCTGGCGTGCAACCCAGGTCGTAACCACAGGTGTGGAGCTCCAGGACTTACGCACTTTGTGTGACTGAAACATGCCTGTGGGCTCCCACCCCTGCTTGCCCTAGCACTGCTCTTCCTGTATGCTTCCCTGAGCATGGTTAGAGTCCTCATCTGTGCGGTCTCTTCATGCAGCAGGTGCACCTGGCTGTTCCCATTAGCACAGCATCCCTGGGAGCTGTCCATGTAGTCACCAATGCCAGGGTTCCCTTCCTTTTTCAGACTGCATAGTACTCCACTATGCAGGCAGCTGAGGTCAGGGGACATTTGGGCAATGCTGCTACAAACACAGGAGTGCAGGTATCTTTTTTGAGATCCTGTTTTCAATTACTTTGCAGAATATACCCCAGAGTGGGGTTGCTGGAACGAATGGTGGCTCTAGATTTAATTTTTGGAGGGCCCTCCCTGTTGGCTTCTATGATGGCTGTGCACCACATGTGTGTTTCATGCATCTTGTGATGATGGCTGTCTTAATTGGCATGAGGCAGAGTCTCTGTGTGGTTCTGGTGGGCTTCTACCTGAGGGTTGGTGATGCTGAGCACATCTGCCTGCACCTGTTGGCTGTGCGTTGGTCTCCTCCAGAGACCTGCCCATTCAGCTCCTTTGCTCGTCCTAGGATGGAGTGCATTTGTTTGCTATACTGCCATAGGAGTTTCCTGTATTTATTGGGCAGTAACCCCTCAGCAAAGGGATTGCAAATGGGTCTGCCCACTCCACAGGTTGTCTTTTCATTTTATTGATTGTTGCTTTGCAGTGCATGAACTTGCATTTGATGGCGTCTCACTCTGCTTTTGCTTGGCTGCTGGTGCTTTGGGTATCGGATCTGGGGAACTATTAGCAGGACTGGAGTTTTCTGTCATGTTTTCTACCTAAGACCTTTCTGTACCAACTCGTGGGTTTGGTCTGCGATGCACTTTGAGTTAGTTTTTGTGGATGGCATCTGATGAGGTCCCGACCTCAGCTTTTGCCTTTGGGTGTTCTGTTTATCTGAGACCTCTGCTTGAAGAGGTTGTCCCTCCCCCAAGGGCTCTTTTTAGATGAGTAGTGAGTTCCACACAGGCTGGGAGACAGGCAAGCAGGGGAGGAGGGGGCTCTACTTTTGCAGAGTGTTGGGGGGCCAAATTCTTCAGGCCCCCTGAGCCCTCTGGCACCATGGGAGGAATCCACAGACAGAGCCAGTGGGCAAACAAAAGGGTCCCACAGTGGCTTAGTGATGGTCCCCTCACCCCTCCTCACACTGGGACCCAGCTGAAGAGCCTGCTTGCCAGGCCTGTCCTTACCTTGGGTAAAGGCATCTGTGTGCCCTGATCCATGTGGGCCTGGGGAGGCAGTGGCGGGGCTCCTTGGACTGCATCATGCAGGTCCCTGCTGCCGGGAAGACAGACAGACAGACACAGTAATTGCTTGCTTGGAGTCCAACTCTCTCCTCCCTGGGGTGGGAGGGAGTCATATGCAGTGGTCACACAGATCCATGTGGGAGTCTGCCTTCTAACCTCTGAAATATGGATAGTAGTAGCACCTTCTTCAGGGTGCCTTGCATATTATCCATGCTGGATGCTTGGGACAGTGTCTGAAACCCAGTGAGCACCCAGCAGCATGTGTCCCCATATCTGTGAGAGTGACCCTGGCCTGCTCACGCAGATCAGCAGAGCTGATGGCCCGTGGTTTGCCTTTGACTGATGCAGTGTCATAACACATGCTAATAGCTTCATAAGACGTAGTGAGAAGAACACAGAATTTAAAGCCAGCGGCTGGCATCCCATATGAGCACTGGTTCAACTCCCAGGTGCCCCACTTCTGACCCAGGTCCCTCCTAACACACCTTGGAGGCAACAGATGATGGCCCAAGACTTCGAGTACCCTTCTGGCAGGAGACTCAGAAGAAGCTCCTGGTTCCTGGCTTTTGCCTGCCCCAGCCCCAGCTGTTGCCACCCTTTGTGGAGTGAACTAGGGGATGGAAGATTCTCTTTCTCTCTCCCCCCATCCCCCCTCTTCCTTCTCTGTAATTCTGCCTTTCATAAAGATAAATAAGTCTTGGGGGCCAGCCCTGTGGTGCAGTAGGTTAATCCTCCACCTGAGGCACCAGCATCTCATATGGGTGCCAGTTCGAGACTGGCTGCTCCACTTAGGATCCAGCTCTCTGCTCTGTCCTGGGAAAGCAGTGGAAGATGGCCCAAGTCCACGTCAGTGTCTACCACTGGGGGATTCAGCCTCCTGAGTGATAAGTTGGGGCTTGCAGCTGGTCACACACTACTTGGCTGGAAATAAGGTCCCCATCCATGGTGGCTGATTGGACATAGACAGCCCCGGAGTACAGTGTTCTACAATGCAGGATTTGCTCAGCTGAGTGATAGCTTTGTGTAGCTGTGCATGTGTGGGTCTTCTCCAGATCCTGTGTTTTGTGTGCATGTGGGAGGGAAGGCATCACAGGCGTGGTGTATTAGGATTTGATGTGGATGCAGAAAACAGTGATCATGGAGGTAAAGGGTGTTGGGGTGACCCAGTGTGCAAACCTTTTCCTTAAAGGGCCAGATCCCTTGATTTTAGGTGCTGCAGCCCTAATGGTTTCCTTGGCAACAACTCAACCCCCATCATTGTAGCAGAATAGTGAGGAGTGATCTGTAAACAAATAAAACTTTGTGGATAAAAATAGGCCAAATAGCCTGTGGGCCCTGGTGTGCCAGCCCCTGCTGTGTACTGAAATAGTTGATGCTAAAAAGCAGCAGGTACAGCTTTCGGCTTTGCTAGTGGGACAGGGGAGGAGGCTGAGAGCCAGAGCCCAGGGTGTGCAGGGGTGAATCCTAAAGATGGCTAAAGACCAAGCAAGACAGGTTTGCTGGGCACAACCACGGCCCGCCAGCCAGTGGTATTATTTCTGGAGAGTTGGGGATTCTGGTTTTAGATTACTTGCTGATTTTCCATACCAATTGCACATTCCAACTCTCTGGACACAGGAGCAGGAAACTCAGCATCAACTCCTCTCACATCACTGCTCCAGGCACGTCCAGACCCACAGCCTTGTCCGTGCTGTTCCTTCTGCCTGGGAAGCTCTTCTCCCTCCAGCTCTCAGCTGCAGACCACTTCCTCTAAGGAGCCCTCCCTGACCAACCACCCTAACCAAATTCTCTCTCCAGCACCCTGACAGTTTTTATCACAGCATCTTCTGCCATAAGTTGACCTTGGCTTTGGATGTAAGACTTCCATCATGAGCAAATTTTCAGGGGGTGAATGATCTGCCATCACCAGCACCCAGACCCTGGAATGGAGCAGGAAGAGCTCCTGCCAGCCCCTCCTGACCCGTCTGTAGCTGCTACTTCAAGTCCTGAGGCTGCGCCTCACTCTTCCCTGTGTGTGAGGTTTGTGTGGTCAGGGTCCTAGGCTAGGAATGCGTCCAGCACTCTGACTCCGCGTTGTCTGGGCCTAGCATCATGCTAGCTCGCTTCCGCGGTGTGCAGATGCTGCAGTTGGCAGGTGACAGACCCACTGTGGCCCTCAGGAATGGTGCTGCTATGGCCGTTCTGCACCTGTGTATGCAGTCCCATTGGGCAAGCTGAGACGCAGCCATACCGGACCTGCAACATGGGTCTGCTCATGCCATGGATCCTACTAGAGCTTCCCAGTGGCTCTGCACCCCGTGGCTCTGCCCATTGTGCATGGGAGTTCCCTTTGCCCTATAAGCTTCCCAACTCTTGGTGTTGTGTGCCTTCAGTCCTTCTGCAGGCTCTGTCTTGGAGCTATGTTGTTTTTTTTTGTGTGTGTGTGTGTGTGCATTTTGCCTTTCTCCATAAGCAGCGATGTCCGACTCGTTCTGTGTGTTTTCTGGTGGTCAGAGGTCCCGCTTTGTGAACTACTGTGTCAGTTTATTGCCCCATTTCCTCATCACATGGTTTGTTTTTCAATCCAGTTACTGTAGGAATGCTTATTGAATTCTGGATGTGACTCTTGTAAGATAAAAGAGTTTTGTAAGTATCTTTTCCTGCCATATGGCTTTCTTTTTCAGTGTTTTAATTAATTTAATGCAATTGACTGTGTTAATTTTATTAAGTTTTGTGTCTTTGTTTTCAGTTAAAGAAACCTTGTGGAGCTGGTGTTGTGGCACAGCAGATAAAGCTGCTTCCTGCAACCCCAGAATCTCATATCAGTGCCTGCTGGAGTCCTGCCTGTTCCATTTCTAATCCAGATCTCTGCTGATGTATCTGGAAAAGCAGCAAAAGATGGCCCAAGTGCTTGACCTCCTGCACCCACATGGGAGACCTGCAAAAAGCCCCTGGCTCTTGCCTTTAGCTTGGCCCAGCCCCGGTCATTGTGGCCATTTGGGGAGTGAACCAGCAGATGGAAAACCGGTCTCTCTTTCTCTCTCTCTCTCTCTCTCTCTCTCTCTCTCTCTCTCTCTTTCTCTGTAACTCTGCCTTTCAAATAAATAAATAAATAAGAAATCTTTGCTTATTCAAAGACAGACACAGTTTCTCCTTTGCCTTCTTATAAAAGTTACACCGTTTTCCCTTTCACGTTTAGTTCTGCTAGCCATCTAGAATTTACTCTCTCATACACTTCTGGGCTAGAGGGTGATCATCTTCCTCCTTTTCAAAATGTGGACATGTGGTTGCTGTGGCAGCACTTTCTGGAGCAAAGCGCCCTTTCTCAGTTGCACCACTATGGTACTGCTGTTCAGGTACATGTGTGTATTCTTCCTCTGGCTCCTCTGCTTTGCTCCGTGGGTGTCTTTGTTTATCCTGGTACCAGCTCCATGCCATCTTGCCTGCTGTAGTTTTCTCTACTAAGTCTTGAAGCCTGGTGATATCATTCCACCAAGTTTGTCTTATTCTTTAAGATTGTTCTGGCTACCCTACATCTTTTGCATTTCCATATAAATGTTAACAATTCTTTCTCAATTTCCACTAAAAAGCCATTGGGGTTTTGTTTGTGTTTTTTTTTTTTAAATCATTTATTTTTTTCATTTATTTGAGAGGCAGAGAGAGAAAGAGAGATCCAGTGGTTCTCTCCCCCAAAGTCCACAAGGGCTAAGACTGGGCCAGGTCAAAGTCAGGAGTCAGGAGCTCCACCCCAGTGTTCCACATGGTGGCAGGGACCCAAGTACTTGAGCCCTCACTGCTGCCCCCTGTGGTGCACATCCACAGGAAACTGGAGGAGGGCAGGGCTGGTACTCCAGCCCAGGCACTCTGCTGTGGGATGCTGGCTTCCCGACTGGCATCTTCACAGCTGAACACAAGCCCACCGCCTTGGGGATGTGATCACGACCATCACTCACAGAAGCGACAGTTTGAAAATATTGTGTCTCTGGCCGGCGCCGTGGCTCAGTAGGCTAATCCTCTGCCTTGCGGCGCCGGCACATTGGGATTTAGTCCCGGTTGGGGCACCAATCCTGTCCCGGTTGCCCCTCTTCCAGGCCAGCTCTCTGCTGTGGCCAGGGAGTGCAGTGGAGGATGGCCCAAGTGCTTGGGCCCAGCACCCCATGGGAGACCAGGAGAAGCACCTGGCTCCTCCCATCGGATCAGCATGGTGCCCTGGCCACAGCGCACCTCCCGCGGCGGCCATTGGAGGGTGAACCAACGGCAAAAAGGAAGACCTTTCTCTCTGTCTCCCTCTACTGTCCACTCTTGACTGTCAAAAATTAAAAAAAAAAAAGAAAATATTGTGTCTTCCTGTCATGTGGAACTTTCCTCCATATATGTAGGTCCCCTTTGATTTCTCTCAATCATGAGTCATAATTTTCAATGTAGGGAGATTGCCTATCTTTTGTTAGGTTTATTCTCAGTTTGTGAAATCTTTTCATGCTTTCATCTCGATAGTTGAAAATCATTATTTCCCATTGCTTGTGGCTTAGCATGTAATGGTGCTGTTGAATATAAGTGGACCCGTCTCTGCAGTGAAGGCAAGGAAGAAGCCACCAACCCCAGGCATTACCACTTGCTGTTCATGACCCCTGCCTCCCTACCCATGGGTTGCCCCAGGTTTCCAAAGTGCTCCTTTTCTGTTGCTGAGTACCCATGGCACAGAGGCAGCAGCTCCCTCACCCATTCAACTGCTGCTGGGTAGGTGACCAACCTCCAGTCCTGGACTCTTACAAATCAAACAACTGTGAACATGTATGCACAGGCTTGTCTGGGCTCTCAGTTTCTTGCTTGGGTAAGTGACCAGAAGTGAGAGTACTGGTTCCCAGGCTGGGGGTGTGGTTAATGCTTTAAGAAGCTGCAGTGTGTTTTCCAAAGTGTTGTAGATCCCAGCAGCAGAGAATGAAATTTATGGGTGCTCCATATTTTCATTAATGCTTTGCATGATCTGACTTATTAGTCATCCTAACGGTCAGTAGGTATCTCCAACTTACTGCGTTTCCCGTGACTGACAGTGTCGAGCGTTTTTCTGTGCATCTGTTTGCCATGAGTGTTTCATTAGCAGCTTTCCCCCATTTTCCCCATTCAGCTGCAGTCACAGGTCCCTGGCTGTGTGTTGGTGTTCCACACTTTTCCCACTGGCCTGGGCCCTGCCTTTTTATTCTTATACCAGGTATTGGAGAGCAACAGGTTTCAGCTTCGGTGGAGTCCAGGTCATCTGTTGCTTTCCTTTGCAATTTGGGCGCCTTATGTGTCCTTTTTAAAGAAACCTTGGCCAAGCTTATGGTCCAGAAGGATTCCTCTCATGGCATATTATGCAGTTTTATAGTTTCACTTTTACCTCTGGGTGTGTGGTCTTTACACAGAGAGTGATTGGTAAGAAGCTGGATTCGTTTTTGCTTTTGAACATTCAGTTCCTCCAGGGACATCTGTCCAAAAGACATCCTTTCCCCCACTGAAATCTTTTGGCGCCTTCCCTGGAAGCCAGCTGAGCCTGTGTATCTGCCAGTCTCTTTATAGACTTTCTGTTGTGTTCCACCAATGCTGCATCGTTTTGCTGATACCAGAGTCAGTCTCTAAGAGGTCTTGAAACCAGGTTGTCTCAGTCCTCCAACTCTGTCCTTTTTCAAAATTTTCTAGGTATCTAGGTCTTTGCATTTTATATGCATTTTAGAATCACTTTGTCAGTATCTACTGAAAAGCCTTATGGGGATATGATTGGGATTGATGGACAGTATGACTTGTTTGGGGAGAATTGGCATCTTAATGCTCAGCTTGCCAATTTATGGATAGTGTGTTTCTTCATACGTTTAGGGTTTCTTCTGTTTCTGTCAGCAGTGTTTTTGATGTTTACGATGTATGAATCTTGTCTACCTCTTTTTAAAAAATCTATCACTGGGACCAGCACTGTGTTGTAGCAGGTAAAACCACTGCCTACAGTGCTGGCATCCCCCATGGGCACAGATTCGAGTCGTGGCTGCTCCACTTCTGATCCAGCTTTCTGCTGTGGCCTAGGAAAGCAGTAAAAGATGACCCAAGCCTTGGGCCTCTGCACCCATGTAGGAGACCCAGAGGAGCTCCTGGCTCCTGGCTTTGGATTGGCTCAGCTCCAGCTGTTGTGGCCATCTGGGGAGTGAACCAGCAGATGGAAGCCCTTTCTCTCTCTCTCTCTCTCTCTCTCTCTCTCTCTCTCTCTCTCTCTCTCTGTGTGTGTGTATGTGTGTGTGTGTAACTCTGACTTTCAAATAGATAAATCTTTTTAAAAAATCTATCACTAAAGGGGCCAGCACAGTAGCATAGCAGGTAAAGCTACTGGCTGCAGTGCCGGCATCCCATATGGGCACTGGTTTGAGTCCCAGCTGCTCCACTTCACACCCAGCTCTCTGCTATGGCCTGGGAAAGCAGTAGAAGACAGCCCAAATGCTTGAAGCAGAGGAAGCTCCTGGCTCCTGGCTTCAGACCAGCGCAGCTCTGGCCATTGTGGCCATATGGGGAATGAACCAGTGGATAGAAGACCTCTCTCTCTCTCTCAATCTCTGCCTCAGCCTTTCAAATAAATAAATAATTCTTAAAAATAGCTATCACTAAGGATTTTTTAATTTTTATGTTGTCATTATAGGCATCTTAAAAATTGCAATATCTGATTGTTTCTTACTGGAATATAAATATATAAGTAATTATAATATGCTAACCATATCCGAAAATCTTTCTAAACTCACTTATTAATCCCAGTATTTTTCTTTGTCAATGCCCAAGGATTTTCTACAAAGACATCAACGTTACCTCTAAGTAAATACAATTGTGTCCAGACTGTGTGCTTCATTGCCACGTCTATTCTTTATGTTTCTCTCCTCACTGTGGTGGATTCTTCAGTTTAATGATGTGGGTGGAGATGGTGAGGGAGGACAGCTTGCCTTTCTCTGCTCTCAGGGAGAAAGTATAGAGCCTTTCTCCACTGATTATGATGAAATTAGCTGTGGGTTTCTGTAGAGCATCTTTATTAAGTTGATAAAATTCCCTCCTATTCAGTTTGCACAGTTTCTATCATAAATGGTCATTGGATTCCATTGAGTGTTTCTTCAGGTTTTTTTTTAATCTATTAGATGGTTCTGTTCTTTTTTTGTCTATAAATTCAGTGAACTAATTGATTTTTCAATTGTAAAATCATCTTTATATTCCTGGGAATAATTCCACTTGGTGTGATATTTTTATATATTGAAATCATTAGGAAAATGTGACATTTTCACATCTATGTTCATGAAGGACATTAGCCTGTGGGTTTTTGTGTCCTTGTAATTGCCTGTCAGTTCAGTGCTGATGTCCCAGCAGTGGTTGGAAAGTGATTCCTCCCTCAGTGTAGAATTGGAATCACCTTTCTTAAATGTTTCACAGAGGTCATCAGAAAAGCCCTCTAGGGCTGAGGTCTTCTTTTCAGGGAGAATTTTAACCATGAATGCTAGTGGGTTAATCAGAAGCCAGTTGTTCGGGTGCCTGGTGTTTGGGGTTTCCCCAGGTGCCTGTAGATGAGTGCTAATGTAATTGTATTGTGATTTAAGAACATAATTTTTATGATGTACTTGGTTGATTTCTGGGGTGCTCGCCCTGTTCCCCATGACCTTGACAGCATCACGCATTTGCCATGACTGCTTGCTGTGCCCTCAGGTTGGATGCAGGTATACCAACAGCCCTGTTCTGCCCTCAGCCATGGTAGAGGGAGGGCAGTGCTTCATCACTGATGTCAGCTGTGCTGTCTAGCATGCTCTCACTATCTCCTTGAAGAAGTTCTCTTCTGTCCATAGTGCTTAGAAATCTTTGTTGTGAGTAGGGGTTGATTTTATTAACAGCTTTTCAAAAACACCACTGAGACACGATTTTTTGCTGTTCAGAAGGTGAAACATGTTCATTGACATTCGAACGTTAAATGAGCTTTGCATTTTTAAATTGAAGCCCTGCTCAGCTGTGATGTATGCATACCACTGTGCACAATCTGCTGAGAATTTGTTCTTATTGTTCTTTGCTCATTATATGCTTGCTAGTTTTCAGTCTCTGAGTTCTGTTGGCCTCAACATACAAAGCAGGAAATATTCCCTCTTTATTTCTGGACAGGTGATGTAGGGTGGTATTTTTTAAATGATATTTCTAACTGACAGATCATAATGGTATCTGGGCATGGAGCATGATGTGATGTTTCGAAGTTTATCACATAGAGTGATTAAGTCAAACTGACATGGACGTCTGTCGCTGGGTGCCACCTGCAGTGCCAGCACCCTAAACCCAAGCACTCGTCTGAATCCCAGCTGCTCTGCTTCCCAGCAAGCTCCCTGCTAATGTTCCTGAGAAATCAGCAGGTGATGACCAACTACATGGGATCCGGCCATTCACACAGAGACTGGGAAGGAGTCCCAGGCTCCTGGCTTTGACTTGGACCAGCCCTGGCTGTTGCGGCCATTGGAGGAGTGAACCAGTGAAGGGAAGGTCTCTGTGTGTGTGTGTGTGTGTTTCTCTTTGTCATTCTGCCTTTCAAATAAGTTAAAAAAAAAACTTTCCCCAAAACTACATCTGTCACCCCAGGTTCCTGTCATTTTTTTGTGTTGAGACATCTGAAATCTGCTGTTGTTGGTGACCTTGAGATAGACCATGCACTGTAGTCACACTGCTTTGCCTTGGATCTCCCATCCACATGAGCTGTCATGCCCTCTCCCACCTGGCCTGGGTCCCCATTGTCCTGCTGACTCCCCAGGAGTGTGCGGTGCTGGCCTGCCCAGGTTCACACGTTGGCTGTGAGTGATGGGCGTCCTTCTCTCTGGAGGTTGCAGGGGAAGCATTGCTCGGTGTGCAGCAGATCTTGTGGCCTCTCTGTCTATCCAGCAGTGCCCAGGCACCTTGTCTTCCTGTTGTGGATGGCGCTGCAGGAGTCGTGCGAGCACAGCTGTCCCTTTGATAGGAAGATTTCAGCTCCTCTGGGCGAGCACTCAGAACTGGTAATGGGCCATACAGTGTTTTTAATGTGCAGGAAGAGTTGTGTGCATATCAAAGGGAATAAGAATGAAGGACCATTGGGTCCCCTCTGCCTTCTTTCCTCCCTCCCTTCTCTCCTTCCTTCTGTTTTTCCAAGTTGTGTTTTCCAGGGCATGATGGACTACACATTCTCCATGGAATATTGGCATCAGCTCACCTCCAGAGGGTTTGCTTTAGCTGCACCAGCACAAGTGACCACCCAACAGGTGTAGCACAGCTGTCCCAGCACCTTCGGGGGTCTAATGGTACCTCCCCAGCTGCTAAGTGTATGCCTCACTATGAAAAGAGCACCTCAGGGGTTCTCCTGCTTGGCCGCCTTCTGAGATGAGTGGGAAATGTTGCCTTCTAGGAGTCTCCTTCCCACAGGGTCCAGAGCAGCTGGAGCAGGGGAGCTCCTCTGGTTGGCAAAGACGCCCCTCTGGACTTCAGTTCCTCCAATCAGACACCTGGCTGAGTTCTCTGGAAGCTAGTGCCAGAGAAGCTCATGTGTGAGTCAAGACCAGGACCACTGTCCCTGCACTCTGCATGGATGTATGGGGCTAGCTGGGTGAGGGACAGACATGGGCCAGGGCCAGGCCATGAGCCCCAAGCTAAGCTCACTTCCTAGTGGTAGACCCCTAGGCCCCTCTGCTGGCTCCCACAGCCACCAGCTGATCCCCCATGGGCTGAAGCAGAGCAGAGGTCAGGGATTCATTGCACCACCTGCTGGCCAGTACTGTGGCATCAGCACATGTGGTGACTTGGAGATGACCGCCCTGTGTCCATCCCAGCCCGAGTGCTTCCTCTCTGCAGGGGTTGTCATCACTCCTACCAGCCTGCCCCTTGTCTGTTCCTCCCTGCCCTCTGTCCAGCTCACCCTCTCTCACCTCTGCCATGCTTTCCCCTCTCTCTGCCTTCCTGTTCAGAGAGCAGAGCCTTGGTGTTGGGTCCCAGGATCCAGGACCATGACAGCCATAGACAAGCAAGCCTGGCTTCTCGGGCCAGGAACGAGAACCCAACAAAGTCTCCCATCAGTAGGTGGCAAGCCACAGATCCTTCCGCTGCAGCTGGCTCTTGCAGTGCATTGGGGATGGAAGCACCTGTAGTGCCCACCACTCATGGCCCTGGGGAAAATGGAACCAGGAATCCTTGTAGAATCAAAGTATCCATAGTCATTGCCCAAGTGCCTTTGCCAAGGAGCCCAGGCCTGCAGTTACAGAGATGGCCACTAGGGGAGGCAGCGTTTGTGAGCTACCCATGTCTGAGGATCCTGCAAAATGTTCAAGGAAAATGGAGTTAAGGTAGGAGTCTGTTTTGGTGCAAAACTATATGGAAATTCATGCACAGGAGGGAATCTTCAAAAAGTTCATGAAAACATGCGTGGTGGATTTCAAACTTTTTTGCATCAAAATAGACTTCTATTTTAACTCCAGTTTCCATGTCCTTTTAGCAGGACACCTGTACAGGTTTGTTTATAAGTTTTCTTTCCCTTAGGGGAAGGTCTAACCATCAAAATCACAGCAGTGAGCATGCAGCGACTCTGATGTACAGGACCTGGGTGTGAGACATGGAACACCATGGGGACAGCTCACAGCCGAGCTGTGCCCTCTCATGTGTGTGCACTGTGCCAGCTGCCCTGCTCCTCGGGGCCTCTGCATGCCTCCAGGGTCCCGAGCTCAGAGGCTTGCTGCTCTGCCTGGGGACCGTACACTGGTTATTTGCATACCTTGAGCTGTTCATGTGCCATCACCATCACCAGACAGAAGGAGGTAATTGCCCCTTTCAAATGAGACAATCTCAGCAGTGCAAGAGCTTCCCGTGCCAATGGTGCTGCTGTCCCATTTCCCCCCACCCTTCTTCCCACCCACGGGCAAAGCTGGTTGTTGAGCACCACGCTCCAACAGAGGTTCCTCGAGCTGATGCTATAAGGCTGCTCTCCCCACACCTGGCACTGGTGAGGCTGGCCAGATCCTGGGCAGCTCAGTCCTGCCTTTGTCCTTGCCATGTCATTCACCCCCAAGGGTGCAGAGAGCAGGGCCCCTCTCCCTGACTGTTTAAGGCCCCACTTTAGAAGCATGTGTGTGACATCCCAGTGAAGGTCCTTCCATGATAATGCTTCCTGGGGAGCAGAGCCTCTTGGAGGCCTCAGGACAGGCACAATGCTCAGCCACAAGCTGGCTTGTTTGTTTGCCAGGGTCACTCAGTGCTCTCAGCACAACATGTTTGCCTTCCTCTGTACTCCTCGAGTTCCTTAAGTGTTCCTGGATGTTGTCCAATCCCCAAATATTATCCAGGCTGCCTGGTGCTCATAGAAATCCCAGAGCTCACACTTAGGCTCTGCTAATTGCATGGAAATTAGATTGAGAAACATCAGAAGGAAAGCAAGTTTATATCCCATGTCTGCATGGTGCCTCCTCATGGGCAAGCAGGCTGCAAACCTTCCCTCCCCTCAGCGGTTTTCAGTGCCAGCCACTTGGGGTGCCTGAGGATGCAGGCAGGAGCAGCGAGCCACACACTCCCCTGCTGGCGGCAGCTTCTCTCCTCAACACCAACTTCTCTGTCTTTGGTTTTTCTTAAGTCTCAGCTGAAGCCACTTCCAGTCTTTTACTTCGGCACTGCTCTCATATAATAGCAAAGATAGGTACACTTGGGTCTCAAGTCTGTAAGATACCATGTTCATTCTTTAAAAATCAGAAAGTGGGGCCGGCGCCGTGGCTCAACAGGCTAATCCTCCGCCTTGCGGCGCCGGCACACCGGGTTCTAGTCCCGGTCGGGGCACCGATCCTGTCCCGGTTGCCCCTCTTCCAGGCCAGCTCTCTGCTGTGGCTAGGGAGTGCAGTGGAGGATGGCCCAAGTCCTTGGGTCCTGCACCCCATGGGAGACCAGAAGCACCTGGCTCCTGCCATCGGAACAGCGCGGTGCGCCGGCCGCAGCACGCTACCACGGCGGCCATTGGAGGGTGAACCAACGGCAAAAGGAAGACCTTTCTCTCTGTCTCTCTCTCTCTCTCACTGTCCACTCTGCCTGTCAAAAAAAAAATCAGAAACTGGGGTTGGCCTTGGGGCATAGCAGGTTGAGCTGCTGCCTATAACGCTGGCAGTGCATACGGGCACTGGTTGCTGTCCTGGCTGCTCCACTTCTGATCCAGCTTCTCACTGATGTGCCTGGGAAGGCCACAGAGGATGCTCCAAGTGCTTGGGACCCTGCCACTCATTTGGGAGACCCTGGCCATTGACACCATTTGCAAAGTGAAGCAGTGGATGTAGGATTTCTCTCTCTCCCCCTCCTCCCTCTCCCTCTGCCTTTCTCCCTCTCTCTCTGTAACTCTGCCTTTAAAATAAATAAATAAATGTTTTAAAATAGGCAGAAGGTAAATAAGCCCTTGCCATCACTGCCTCTGGTGTAAGTGTCTGGAGTGCTCCCTTCTCAGTGTTGGTTCTATTTAAATTAATTTGCTAGCTGATGCCTTACTGAGGGCCTCACATGTACCAGATGCTGGGGCGTAGAGATGAAATGTGGTGATGCTCTTGGAGGTGCAGAGGGTGAGGCAGGTAAAGGGAGCTGCGTGGGAAGCAGTGCATGGATGATAAAAGCAAGGAGCTTGGTGTCCAGCGTGCTGGTTAAGATGCCAGTAAGGATGCCTACATCCCATACCAATGTCTGGGCTCAAGTCCTGACTCCCCTTCTGATCCCAGCTTCCTGCTACTGTGCACCCTGTAGGCAGTAGGTGATGGCTCAAGTCACTGGGTCCCTGCCATTTACATGGGAGACCCAGCCTTAGTCCCCAGCTCTTGGCATCAGCCTGGTCCAGCCCTGGCTATTACAAGCATCTAGGGAGGGAGGCAGGAGATGGTAGGTCTGCCTGTCTCTGTTTCTCTGCCCTACAAATATGCACACATATACCTACCTACAGTTTTTAAAAACAAACAAGTAAAGGCAAGGTGTGGGTTAGGTCTCTGGCAGCTGGCGGCCAGGGGAGGCTTCTCAGGGGTAGTGACATCTGAGTGTTGCATTTAGTAAGTGTCTCAGCAGGAAGTTGAGCAAGGGCAGGTGGAAGAGGGGTGGTGTTATGTTCCTGAGGGTCTTCAATGCCAGGCCAAGGCGACTGGCATCTATCCTCTGCATGACATTGGGAAACTGCTGTGGATCCATTGCTCTCTTTCCAGCATCCGCCTGGCTGGGCCCTGGTGCCAGGGACGTGATGGTGTCCTGGCATCTCCCACAGACCTTCAGGTCCACCGGGACACTGGTCCATGCTGCTTTTTGCCCTGGGAAGCTGACTGTGCAGATGGCTGCACCAGCAGATGTCTGTGCCTCTGCTGCTGCTGGTTAGAGAGAGGTGGCAGAGACCTGAGAGTGAAGGCAGAGAGTTGGGTGTTGATTACCCAGCAGTGCCTGAATCTCCCCTCCCCAGGCCACAGCAGTCTGCTGTCTCTGGGTACAGGAGGTCACCCTCTGCTGACCCTGTGGGCCAGGGCTGTCACTGGCTCCCAAGAGCTCCATGCTGCCTTGCCACACCGCTGCCTGCTTTCAGCTCTGCCCACCCATTCATGAGAGGTCTCATGATGCAGCCTCAAGTGTGGAGCACCCATCTCCTCCTGAGACCATACCTTGTCCAAGGGGCTAATGAGACACCAGCTTTCAGGAGCACATCTGGGTTCAAGGCAAGTGGCGCTCTGTTCTGGAAACACCACCTTTGGTGGAAGGGAAGTGCAAGATTTCAGTGGAGGGACAAGGTAATGAGGAAGGGGCTGTTGCTGTTGTCTGGGCAGCAGGTGCATGTTGCTGCCCGTGTGGCCACACACCACAAATGCAGAGCAATGGCCTGGTTGGAGGTTGGGTCCTGGTGGGGGAGGGTGCTCCCTTCCTGCACTCAGCCCCAGGGCTGAGGGTGAGGAGAGGGAATGGTGGCTTTGGCACTGAACACATCACGTGTGTCACCTGTGGGGTTGCCAGGGGCTGTGTCTAGGAGGCTCCTGGCTCTGTGGGCATGAGTGTGTGGGAAAGGTCAGTGCAAGAAACATATCCAGGTATCACTGGGCTCTACGTGAGTGTGGGGCTAAGGAAGTGGCTGAGAGGAGTGAGCAGAGGAGCATGGTCGGCTGAGCATGGCAGAGTGCCTGGGAGAGGGCCCCATAAGTGCCGTCCACCTGGAGCAGCAGTAACAGCCTGAGGGCCATGGCTCCCACTCAGTGCTGTAGCCTCATTCCAGCCCACCCAGGGCTGTGGCTTGGGCTTCCCACCACCCCTTTTCTCCGAGAAGTGTCTCTAAGACTATCTTTGATGGTCCAGGAGTGCCTGATCCCAGGTTCTTTCTTCTGCTGGCGCAGGAGCAAGTTCACTGCAGTCTGACTTAAGTAGGTTTTGATAATGTGGCTGAGACCACCACGCTCAGTGACAGCCCTGGGGTTGGGACTGGGCCCAGAGCCCCAGTCATCATGCTGCAGGAGCAGGGAGCAGGGCTGCGGCCAGCAGGGATCTGGAAGAAGGGACAGGACACCCAGGGAGAGGAACCCGAGCAGGTGCCAGGTGCCGAGCCTGCAGCTACGTGGGTCCCAGAGGGGTTTGCTTGCTTGTCCCGAGCCACAGCCCTAAGCACTGGGCTGGTTCTGAACCCTGGCCAACCTACCCTGTCCTCCTGCTTATGTCATGCAGCTTTGTGCCCAGCCCCCGGGGCACTGCCAGGAGGACAGGGACCTTGTACCCCCACCCCCAGCATCACAGCCGACATCTCAGGTTGAGATGTGCACGTGTAGAAAAGTGCCGAGGGAGGCAAGGTGCACAGCTCCTTGTTGGGGGGAGTGGGTTTTGCTTTCAGAAGCACCTGGTGAACCTGGGCTGCATGGAGAGATTCACGGCGAAGCCTCTGGCTCTGTGGTCTTGCTTTCGGAAATCAGCCCGAGGTGATGTAGTTTTCTTGGTTCTTGGTACCCAGCTGTGTTTTGTGCTAGTACCTGACTGACCGGAGCTGCCCCCTGCATCCCTTGGCCCTGGCCTCCAGCTTCCCTGTGTGTCCCAGCTTCAACCTGCAGGCTCCTACCCTCACCCCGGCTGGCTCTGCTGCCTCTCACCACAGCCTAGCTTGCTCACCGGCTCCTGGCTATGCTGTCAGGTGGTGGGAAGAGACACAGGTCTTTCTGGGCATCTGAAGGTCAAGTGCAATGGTAAGGAGCCTCCTTGGGAACCAAGCAAAAGCCAGAGGCTCAAAAATGCAGCCTTTACTAAGCATCAAGTGAAAAGACTCCCCACGTGGAAGTCTCAGCCATGACTGTAGCATTTGTCCTGCACCATGCTTTCAGCCTGTGTCACGGTCTGTGCATGCCCTTGGTCCTATCCACTGGTCCGCCTGGGAGAAGGCATCAGTATACGCCACTGTCAGTCAAGACACACCCAAAACCAAAGCACATGTAAGTGGTCTGGAGGAGGTGGCACGCAGCCTGGCTGAATGGGTGATGGGATCAGGGAAAACAGGAGGTGAGCTGTTCACACCTGGAGGAGGCTGGAGCCCATAGGAGGCTCCGGGAGCTGGGCTCTTGCTGTTCTTGGCTCTGCACCCTCCAATCTGGGCCAGGCTCAAGTCTGCACTCCTGGCCATGGGTACAGTCTCCAGAGTCCTCCCTGCCACAGAGCTGGCTGGCGTGGCTGCAGGAGAGCAAGGGCTGAAGGGGAGCGTGCTCCAGCCTCTGTGTTTTCCTTTGCTCCCACAAGTGTGTATGTTGTGTGGGGAGTGAGGGTACAGTAACCCGGCTGGCAGATGGGGCTGTATACACAAAGGCAGAGGAGCAGTGACTTAACATTTGGCCGGTCGTCGAGAGGGAGCCTCAGAGTTCCATGTTGGCCAGACACACAGGCTGCAGGGTGCTGTCCTGCAACCACGTTTGGCTCCTATGAAGCCAAGTGCCCTGTCTACCAGGCACCAAGGGGCTCAGAAAGCTGCCTGCCCACCCTCCACATGGCCCCTCTCTGGCACTGAGTGTGCCTGTCCAGTTGTCTCATGGCTGATCCCAGATCCTTGCTTGAGCAGGTGAACAAATGCATGTGTTCATGCACCATGGGTAGCAGGTGCTCCCTGAGCTACCACTGACTTCCTTACACCTCAACCATCTGTCTTTCTCCCACCGTATTAGACAGTGACTGCGCGGTCTTCAAAACCATAGAAATGTCTTTTTCACTTTGATTTATTTTCTGTGCACTGCAAAGTGACAGAGATGTCACTCCCCAAATGGCCACAATGGCTAGGGCTAGGCCAGGCTGAAGACAAGAGCCTGGAGCTCCATCCTGGTGTCCCACTTGGGTGGACCTGGGCCATCTGTTGCTGCTTCCCAGGAGCATTAGCAGGGAGCTGGATCAGAAGTGGAGCAGCTGGGACTTGATGCCACTATCACAGGTGGAGGCTTTACACACTGTGCTACAGCACTGGCCTCTGAATCAGCAGGATAGCTTCTCCTTTGCAGTCCTCCTGACCACCCTCCAGAGTAGGCACAGGTGAAGCCTCCCTAATCCAAAACTCTGAAATCCTGTATGCTCCAAATCTAAATGTATTCTGAGTACCAATAAGAGTTTCAAAAATCTCCAGGTTTCATAGCATTTCTGACATGGGCTTCTTGGTTTAGGAAGGCTCAGCCAGAAAAGTCTACACATATCTCCCCACACCCAAACAGCTCTGCAGTCAGAAGCACATCTAGCCCAAGCCTTTCACGTAGGGATAGTCAGCCTGTGCCACCCGCACCATCCCCATTTCACAGGCAAGAAGACCGTGGCTGCCCACGTGAAATCCGCTGGTCAAGGTCAGACAGCTTACGAAGCATGAACCAGGACTTCGAACATGGTCATGCCTGGTGCAAATCTCAGCATCTTTTCAGCTCTGGTACTACAGGCTCTCCCCACTGCCCCCTGAGCCAATCATCCTCCCCCAGCCCTCTGCAGCCAGGTGAGGGCTTTCCCACTGCCCTGCTGGGGTCAGCTAAACTTTCTGTCCCCAGAGCACACCCCCTCCCCCACACTCCACTGTGTGGCATCTCTATGCTGCTCTGGTCCATCGGCCACTGGCCCTGCCCAGCACCCTTCCCACTCCTCCATGCCCCCCTCTCTGGCCATGAGTGTGGGACCCCAAGAAGCAGCTGGAAGGTGCTGCTGTTCCAGGCAGTCCTCAGCCACCTTTGCTTCACCTGTGTGAAGGGGACACTTAGTGACATTTGCCCACACTAGGTGGAGTGTTCATCCTGGCTGGGTCTTCCAGGAAATGTACAATGGGAGAAAGGCCTTCCCTCCCTGGCAAGACCAGCCTCGAGGGAGATACCATTCCCTGTTGGAAGTGCCCTGGCCCCCGACCACTGAGTCACGCATCCCTGAAGGGAAGCATGCTCAGCCCCAGCCTGCAAATCACAGGTCAGGAAATGCTGGGCAGGGGCTGTGCCTGGGTCCAGGCCCCACACACATGCTGCACTGCCTCACATCCTGACAGTGACCCGCTGTGAGCTTTTGGCCTTCCTCTTTGCTGGGTCAGACACAAACTTAGAAAGGACCGAGAAAGGGGTGAAGAGAGAGGACAGATGGGCTCCGCCCCTGGCAAGGCTCCAGAGGCAACGCAGGGCCCCTCCTGTGCTTCATCCCGATCTCTGTAGAATACACTCACCTTCCAATCCCTCCTGTCTCATGGCATTGGCCATAAAGCCCCAGGTTCACACCAATTTCTGGACCCCTGTAGGACATATAGGCAGCCTGGGCACCACCATCTAATCTCCCCCTGCAAGTTGAGCCCCACAAGAAGACCCAGTGGGCAGGTGCCTCTGACCCCCAACCCAATCCCTCTGTGTTCTGACAGATACTTCTGACAGGTCTCCAGGCCCCGTTTCAGCCACTGGACACAGCCCTGTACCTTCCAGAGTTCAGCCCCTGCCCCACCCCAGGGCTGCACAGGTGAATAAGACCAGGGTACCTCACCTGAGCCTTCCACCTTTTGCTGTTATTTGGGACGTGGCCTGGGCACCTGTGGGTGACTGATCCCTGCCTCCCAGATGCCCCTGGCTGAACCGCTTGCTACCAGGGAGCCTGGGATGAAGCTCACTGTGTCAAGGTTTCCTGGAGCTGAAAGGCCCTTTGGCAGCCTTCCCTATAGCCAGCAGCCCCAGAGGCCTCCTCAGTGTCCCCTGGGACTGCTCAGCCCTGGGCTGCAGCCCTGCCTCCCCAGGGCCATTGCTGGCCTGGAGGTAATAGATTACTGTCCCTGTGGGAGGGCTTTTGTGTGCCCCCCAACCCAGAGCCAAGAGCCGCTCCTCTGCAGAGGAAAATGGGCCGTGCAGCAGGTAACTGGGAGACCCCTGGACCAGCTGATCTTGAGCTGGGCTTGATGGCAGTTGTCATCTTCCCTGAGCCCCCTTCACTGAGCTGCATGGGATGGGGGCAGTGTAGCATGTGTGTGGGGTCTGGACCCAGGCACAGCCCCTGCCCGGCGTTTCCCAGCCTGTGATTTGCAGGCTGGGGCTGAGCATGCTTCCCTCCAGAGCCTAGCCCTCTCCCCAATTGGGGGTTGGGGGTTGGGAGCCCTGCCACAAAGTCAGCCTCCTTGGGTCTGCCCACCCTTCACAGACGCAGTGACGCCAGTGTTTCTAATTCAGGCAGAGTTGGGAACTGGCTTTGGGGCCCGGCCAGGGAACTTGGGGGACTGGGGTTTCTCCCTCCCTATCCCACTCCCCTGGAAGGAGTGTAGGATGCTGATTTCCACCCAGAATCCTCTCTTCCAGTGACTCTGAAACACGTAGTGCAATGCTGCTAACTACACCCATGAGAAAGTGAGGAACGAGTGGGCTGACAGAAGTGAGGGCTCCCTTGACTGATGGACACAGGGTTCCCTTGGCTGATGGCTGTGCAGTGTATGCTTTGGTAGTGCACATCTAAAAGGTCATGGAGAACTGGAGTGGAAAGTGAGGTTGAGGGTGGGCACTGGGCTGTGTGCCTGCATCCCATGTCAAGCATCCAGGGTTTGATTCCTAGTTTCAGCTCCTGACTCCAACTTCCTGCCTCCCTGGCAGGCCATGGGATTAACTCATAAAACCACATTCCTACCACCCATGTGGGAGACCTGGGTTGAGTTCCTGGCTCCCAGTTTCAGCCTGGTCCAGTCACAGCCCTTTCGAGAATCTGGGGAATGAACTCTTTCTGTCTCACATAATAAAAAAAGATGTTTATTTAAGTGCATACTTATTTATTTTATTTGAAAGTCAGAGTTACACAGAGGAGAGGCAGAGAGAGAATTCTTCCATCCATGCATAATTTTTTCATAGCATGACTTTTGCATGAAGTTTTGCAAGACACCTCGTATGCCTAGAGGTAATTTTTTGCACCATAATAAACCTGTTAGTTCCATGTCCTCTAATATTTTGAAGTACCCTCATGTAGCAAAATGTCACGCTGTATCAGGTTAGGAAAACCTCAAATGGAAAAAACCTGCTACCTTCCCACCTGAGCTCCAGAGGTGCCATGACTGACCCAGGAGGGACGGCACCTGGATTGTGTGGGGACACACGGAAGCCCCAGCCGTGACCCAAGCCTGAACGCCATCCTCAGTCTGCAGGGTGGGGCCTGGGAGGTTCACTCTGCCAGGCTTGAGAGCCTCACAAACATGGTCACTGAGGGCAGCCATGAGATCCATGGGTCCCAAATGGGCTGTGATCTCTGTGTGAAGATTGAGGCTGGGAGGGAGGTGGATTCCTGGCCACCATCCCGCCTTAGGGTGGCAAGCTGTTCCCAGAGGCAGAGAGGAAATGGCGTGGGGCTCCTGGGCACCTGGAGCAGAGGAAAGGGCCAAGGAGGAGCCCCACATGACTGTCCCCAGCCTCAGGGATGCCATGGCTGACACATGTTTCTGTCCCTACACTCAGAGCCAGGAATCCTTCCCAAGGGCATCCCCAGTGCACACAGCCTCTCTGTGATGTGTGCTTGGCGTCCCTGCTTGGTCGCGTGCCAGGACTTGGATCCATGCATGTTTGAAGGGCTGCTCCAGACCCATGGTCAGGAGGTTGGAAGTCCCCCAGGCACCTGTGCCAGGCTGAAGACAGCTTCGGCAGAGGTAGGATGTGGGTTTGAGAGAGCAGAGCAGTGACAGATGGAAGGGCGAGAACATGCAGTCAATGAGAGAGGGCACTGGGCTTCAGTCATCATTTCTCCCTAGTTTCAGGGCTGTGATGTGCTGCAGAGACTGGGACATGGGCTCTGACCTGCCAGAGCCACCTGGGCTCAGAGAGGGTAGCAAGGTATCACATCTGGCCATCCCTGCCTTGGGCTTCGTGAACATTCTGCCTGTTCTTGGAGCCTGGACTTCCTCCTCTGTGTAGGGGGCGGGGGGCATCCTCTCCCCATTGCCATGGACGTGGATGGGAAAGACTGCAGGTGGGGCCCAGAGCAGACAGCCCTTGCACTGAGCCTGAAGGGGAGGCACAGGTGCTGCCTGGGGCCAGCCCTCCTTCCTGCAACTCTGCCCCCTGTACAACTCTCAGGGTGTGAGTGTAAGTCTGTAGGTGGCAAGAAAGGGGTGGGAAGGTGGTCAGGCACTTGTTTCTGGGGAAAGAGATTTCTTGCAGAGCATTGTCTGCCCTCAGACATGTGAAAGTGGAGTGTATGGACACAGAAGGAGCTTCTTGGGCATTTCCCCTGGTATTCACTGAAAAGGGAATGCACAGCCCTGGTGCTTAGCAGGTCTCACTGTCCCATCATCTGCCACCCCTGATGCCTGCACACAGGTCACGAAGCTTCTGGCACCAACATCCTAGAGCCCCCTTGTCATTCAGCTCCCAGCCCCACTCCCCTGGTGAACATCAGCAGAACCTTGGTTCTACCCAGCTGCTTTTTAGCTTGCTGTGAACGAACACAGCAGTGTCTGGTGTCTGAGTCCTGGCCTCTGTCTGTTGGTGTGGTGTTCATTGTATTAAATGGCCCTTGCCTGACCAGTCGTGAGGTTCAGCCTTCTCACATTTGGAGCTCTCTTTGTGAAGAGGCTGTTCAAAAAGTCTTGCCCAGGAACTGGTGCTGTGGTGCAGCAGGTTAATGCCCTGGCCTGCAATGCCAGCATCCCACATGGGCACCAGTTCTAGTCCCAGCTGCTCCTCTTTTGATCTGGCTCTCTGCTATGGCCTGGGAAAGCAGTGGAAGGGGGCCCAAGGTCTTGGGCCCCTGTGCCAACATGGGAGACCCTGAGGAAGCTCCTGGCTCCTGGCTTTGGATCGGCACAGCTCCAGCCATTGCAGCCATCTGGCGAATGAACCATTGGTTGGAAGACCTCTCTCCCTCTCTCTGCCTCTCCTCTCTCTATGTAACTCTGACTTTCAAATAAATAATCTTTAAAAAAACAAGTCTTGCCCAGGTATCTATTGGTATCTTATTAATTTGTGGGAGCTCTTTGTATATGATGGACACTCCATCAATCCAGGGCTTGTTTGAAGGCTTCTTCCTTCTGGCTTGGAACGCCTCATCCTGAGTCCTTTGGAAGCTGTGCCCCTCTGGGAGTCCACTGAATGTGGGCCGTGGAGACACCTTCACTGCCTGTCTGTCAGCAGCACCTTGATGCCTCTTCTTCCTCCTCAGAGCACAGAGAAGCTGGAGGGCTTTGTCTTTGCCACCCACACCCCAATCCACTTCCCCTGTTGCCTCTTTTTTATTTGCTCATGACCCCACAGGTCTTGCTCCCTGCTGGCAAGAAAATAAATCACTTGCCTTCCTTTTTAAAGATTTATTTATTTATTTATTTATTTATTTATTTATTTATTTATTTAAGAGGCAGAGTTAGAGATAGAGAGAGGGAGAGACAGAGGTCTTCCATCTTCTGGTTCACTCCCCAAATGGCTGCAATGGCTGGAGCTTGGCCAATCCCAAGCCAGGAGCCAAGAGCTTCCTCCAGGTCTCCTACGCAGGTGCAGGGGCCCAAGTGCTTGGACCATCTTTCACTGCTTGCCAAGGCCACAGCAGAGAGCTGGCTTGGAAAAATCACTTTTCAAGTGTCTGCTGACCTGATGGCTCCATGTCTTTGGCCACCATGTGGAGGGGAGTCCTGTGAGGGTGGGATGGCAGCTGGGCCTCAGAAGGTGGCACGGGGAGGCTCACTGCCCGCTGCTGCCTGGTTAAATCTTCAACCCTCAACCACAGAAGCTCTTTGCTGAAGGAGGAAGCAGTTTCAGTATTTGACTTACAGTCTTTGCTAGTGAAATTCCCGCTGTGTTCCTCCCGAGCCCTAAACAGGTCTGCAGTGCTGGGTTTATCCTTGTCACAGATGCTCTCTGGCCTGGGCCTGGAGTGGACATCCTGTGTACTTCCAGCCCTTGAGCGCCACCCTTTCAATCCTCCAACTTGACACCAGCCATGATGGCCACTTGGTGAGGCCCCACCCTTGCACCTGGGGGAGGCCCAGAGGTGTGGGGACACAGCTTTACTGGTGGAGGTGCAGGCATGGGGACAGGGTGGTTGAGGGGGTGGAAGTCAGTGGACAGACAGGGCTTCTGGGGGCAGGACACACCTTCCTTTCTGCTGCTCCTCCATGCCCAGAACAGGCTTCACACGGTCCCATGCAAGTGACTGCCCAGACATTTCCACTGAGCCATGCCCTGTGTGGCCTTGTGTGAGTGGTCAGGGACTGAAAATAGCACTCACTGACTTCCACCTCTCATTCCCCAAGCATTTGCTTCTGCACAGCCGAGTTCTGAGAGACAGCTTTTAAAGGTTAGGCATCTCCTCCAGGAAAGGCATCCTGTTGTGTGTCTGAGCTTCTGATAAGCCATGGCAGCCTGAGCAGGGGAACCCCATCTCTGAAGGTCACCACGAGGGTGAAACTCAAAGGCTCCTTGAACGCGTTTGTGTGTTTCAGTGAGACACGTGGTCCGGAGGTGACGGGCAGAGGACACCAGTGGCCAGCACACTCAGGCCTGCTGCGTCCAAGGCTGCATCCCTTGGCAGAGGCTGCGTCATGGCCCCAAGTGGCCCAGGTGGCCACAACCTGCACGTTCACATCCCTCGGCCACTGGGTTTCGGCAGTTCCTGGGTCCGCACCCCCTTCGCTCTGGGCCCAGCTCAGTGGAGCGCTGTCTGAGGTGCTGCTGCCTCATGATGAAAGGAAAGCAGAGGACTTAGTGGCCACGCGGTGGCTCTTGAAGCTTCTACCCAGAGGGCCATAGGCTCTTTCCTCTCACGTGTCATTGGCCAGAGCTAGTCACATGGCCATTTCCTCTCACATCTCATTGGCCAGAGCAAGTCATGTGGGCAAGCCAGAGGCCAGCATGGGAAGTGAATATCGCAGTTGGTGCTGTCCTCTTCTGTGGCCATCCTGCCTGGGAAGGGCCACTCCCACTGCCCGGGAGCCCTTCCCCCTGTAGGTTCTGGAGGCACCTGGCCTGTTGGGTGCCCCATGGGAGGCCATTTTCCCCAAGGTTCAGAGGCCTGCAGATGATGGGGTGCCCTGGTGAGAAGGGTTTGGGACGCACTCAAGTAAACAGGCATCTTCGCTAGGGGCCCCTCGGACCCTGCAGCATCAGCATTGGCCTTGAGAGAGGACATCATCAGCAGGGTCACTGCCGGGGCCTTCCCAGTCAGCATCTCTGATTGCAGCTCCATGCCAGACACCCCTGGGGCCCTGGAGGAGCTGTGTGTGGCCAAGCTGCACCCTGGGGTGGGGGTGGGCACAGCATATGTGTCCACATAACTCACTGGGGACTCGTCGGACACCTATGCAGGGCTGCAGCTCCGCGGGCACCTCACCCAGTGGACCACGTGTCGCCCATCACTTGTGAGGGTCAGTGTCCCCTATGGGATACTCTCTGCCTCCCCATCACTTCCCCGGGTCTGCCCTGTCCCAGGAATGGGGAGACATTTATTGGCTATGCCTCCCTGGGATGAATGACCTTTTCTCTGACCCCTGCTGTTCCAGGGTATGTGGCTGGGGAGTGGAGCTCCAGTTGGCTGAGGAGGCCACTGACTGGACATCACACCTGTCATCGGCCACCCCGTCCCTGGTCCCCTCCCACCCCAGCAGATTTCTCTGGGATCTTGTGCCCTCACATCCTGGTCGCAGGCTCTGCTGCAGGCAGATGGTAGGATGAGCCATGAACTTTGACCCCAAATATCCAGCATCTTCCTCTGAGGAATGGTGGTATTGTTACTTCTGACAGCACAGGGGATGGTCACAAGCAAGTGGTCAGATGTGGCCCAGAGGAGGTTTTACCTGGGCCTCAGGTGGTTTTAAAGTAGTTTATCTGGAATCTGTGTCACACATTCCACCAAGGACCCCTGGTGTGCACACTTGGCGCGAGGACACCCCTCAGCAGGGGGGCCTCAGGATGTGGTGACAGGGAGCAGCTCACAAGCAGTGCTAGATAAACTGAGGCTCCTCAGGAGGCAGGAGGCAGCTGGGCTCAGCCTTGGCCTGCAGGCCAATGGAAGGCCAAGGCTGCCCGTTTGTTCTTTATGCCATCAGAAGCCCACCCTACCGAGACAGTGCCGGGCCAAGCAGGGCCTGGCAGGGCCAGGGTCTGGGGAGCCCTTGGCTACTGTGCAGGGGTGGGTGAGGCTGCTTATGGGCCTCCAGAGCTCACCTGCTAGGCTCTGTGCACACCGCTCCCTTGGTGGGGGAGACCTCATGCCAGGTGGCACCCACCTGGTCCTCCAGGGCAGAGGACCAAGGGATGGCCAGGATCCGGCCACCAAATTGTGGGGTCTCCTGGCAGACTCGGGGGTGGACATGGGGACTGTGAGTTGTCACCAGTGGACAGAGGCTTTTTCTGCCTGGATGAACTGCAGGCTGGGCAGCAAGGGAGAGGGCTCTCGCCAAGAGGCTGGGATTTCCCACAGGAACAAAGTACAGCTTGTTTGGCCATAGGCTCAGTGCTGCCAGGCAGTGGCTCCATGCTATCAGACAAATTCCACCTTCCCCACAGCTTGGGCTGCGGGAAGTCACAGGGAGGCTCAGAACAAAGGCAGGAAAATGGGCAGTGTTTATTCATTCACTGATCAGCTGGGCCTGGCTGGCCCAGGGGCCTTATCTCCAGGGTGACAGGCAGCCCTCAGGGCTCCTGGTTGGCACCTGGTGACCACTGCCTCTCTGCGGCCACACCCCCGACACACAGAGACACAGCATCATGGTGGCAGCCGGGGGCAGCCTGGCTTGCTCTGGGAATGTCTGAGACACAACCAGCGCCAGGGCAAAGAGGGGAAGGCAGAGGCCCAAGCTCAGTGCCAGCAAAGCACCTACTGTGCGCCAGGTGGGCAGACACACTCACAAAGTTGCTTTCATGACTGCACCCATTCTGGTTGAGTTTTTCTAACACAGAGGCCCATGGAAGCCCAGTGACAGAGTTGGGCGGGCAGGCTTCCTGGAGGAAGGGTCCTGATGCACCTATGGGAGTTTACCAGGCAGAAGGTGCTGCTTGTGCAAAGGCCCTGGGGCCTGAAGGAATGTGGTGCGATTGGCGGGTCACTGCAGCACAGGTGCACTGAGGCCGGGATGGGGATGGGGTGGCCAACTGCTCCCCACCCCTGCTCTGGCTGTGCATCGTGAGTCTGGGAGGATGTGGGCAAGGGGACGTTTCATGCTCTGATGTTTGCAGAACACACTCATGCATTTTACACTACCTTAGTCCCACAGTTTCCAGGACCCACATAGGGGGAAACTGAGGCCCGGCAGGGCCTGGGTTTGCTGCCCGTACCCCAGCCACCTTCCCTCACAACCCCCACCCTGCAGTGTCTGCAGCCCAGAAACATTGGTGCCCTTCAGATGGGCTCCAAGACGCTGGGCAGGGACTGGTTGCCCTGAGGGATGTGTGCGCCCATGTGTGGTGCTCTGAGGTTCTGGAAAAATTGTGGGGATGGAGGTGCCGTGTGTTTCCTCATTTCCAGCCCCTGCAGAGCTGTGTGGTTCCAGGCGGGGATGGGAGTGGGCACACAAGAGGCCCGCAGTGGCCGATGGTCCAGACAACATGGGTCCAGTGCCCTCGGTTTAGCCCTTGGTCTCCCAGAAAGCAAGTGACTTAGGGAACCCAGAGCTAGTGGGAGATGGGTGTCACCAGGTGGAGAAGCCAAGACTCAGAGCCACATGGCAGGGGGCACCCTGGAAGCCATGACTGTGAGCCCTGGGACCCCCATCTATGACCCCAGACCCAGTACCAGGTTGGCCAGACTTTCACCAAGAGGAAGGGCCTACCCCTCCTCCACAGCCTGGCCCTCTGGCCATCACTCTTCTGAGAGTGGTTCTGGCTTCAGCTCAAGAAGAAAACAGGACAGTAATTCTGTCTGGGAGCCATACAGAGGCCGGTGCTGTGGAACAGTCTGCAGTACCAGCCTCCCATGTGGGCACCAGTTCAAGTCCCAACTGCTCCACTTCTGATCCAGCTTCCTGCTAATGTTCCTAGGAAAACAGCAGAACATGGCCTAGGTGCTTGGGCCTCATGAAGCTCCTGGCTCCTGGCTTTGGCCTGGCCCAGGCCTGGGTGTTGCAGCCATTTGGGGAGTGAACCAGCGTATCAAAGATCTTTCTGTCTCTCCCTTCTCTGCTCTGTCTCTCTGACTTTCAAATAGAATCTTAACAAAGAGCCATTTCAGACAGAAATGTCAAACATGCACAGCATAGGTGTGGCGGCCTCCACCTTGTACCTGTGGCAGGCCATCACAGAACTCTTTCTGGCTCAGCATAGCCTCTGCTTCAGAATCCTTCTCAACACAGTGGGCAGGCATTTTGCTACTGAGTGGAGCTGACGCCCAAGGGAATGCAGTGTGTCACCCTTGCCCTGTTTCCTGGGCTCTGCACAGAGCCTGCTCACTAAGGAACCTTGTTTTGCACCCACGCATCAGGGCAGGTGTAACCAACAGGTGAGCCTGCTGAGGTCCAGAGCAGCTGAGTGACAGAGATGCTCAGGGCCAGGGTCCCAGAGCTGTCAGGGTGAACAGATTCCTGCCTTCCTGTGCCCTCCTCCTCCTCCTCCTCGTTCTTTTCTTCCAGGCTCACTTTCCACTCTCTTGGCCAGGCAGCAAGGGCCCAGTGTCAGCCGAGGACACTGCGCATCACTAGATTGGCTGCCCCCACAACACCCAGCCTTGCTGACTTCCTGGGCACGGATGGACACCGCTGACACAAACACGCTGTGACAGCCACTGACGAGGGGTGGCCAGTGACGTGCGGGCAGCACAGCTCCAGTGTCATGAGGCTCGCCTGGGGTGGGCTCACTCCCCCCTGCCCCATCCTCTGCTGACTGTAGTTCTGGTGCATGGGTGCCCTGGCTCTGACCTTGCGTTTGCCCTTGGCTGCTAAACTGACATGAGCCCCATTCTGAAGACCCAGACCTGTGCTGTGCCCTCAGTTTTCCTTTGTTCTCTGCTGTTCCTGGCCCCAGACCAGCACCTCCTCTGCACCTGCCCAGGTATGTTTGTGTTTGTGTGTGTGGGGGGGTGCTGACTTCATGCCACCTGCTTCCCAAGGGTCTGCCCATTGCTTGCTCCTAGGATGCTATGCTCCCCCAATTGCTGACTGGGCCCCTTGTCCCGACACCCAGGCCCACCTGCCTGGCTCCCTGTCCCCCAACGCCTGCACACAAGTGTGGCTTCCCAGACACACCTGGCCTGCTCCAGCAGGTTGGTGTGGCCAGAGCCTCATCCTCTTCTCCCAGGCTCAAAGCTTCCCTGGGTATATCTTGATCTAGCCCTGTCTGAGAAAGCAGCACCTTTGCAGTGGTCAACACCTGGAATAGCTGCTGTGTGAGGTGACACACCCTTGCGCCTGCACCTGTCTCAGGTGCTGGCTGCTGGCCTCTAATTCTGTGTCAGGTTCCATGGCCTCAGCTCACACCCATCCTCCACCTTCAGGGCAGTGGTGCTCATAGTGCCAGTGCGAGTTGCTGCGTTCTGAGCACCTGCTCCATGCTGGGCCCTGGGCAGGGACCACCTGCATGGGCTTGTGGCCTCAGCAGCATTCCTGGGGCAGGGGCACGGGGCTCCCTACATTACAGGTGGGACACACGACTCAGGAGATGTGCGGCCTTCATCCAGGGTCACCCAGCCCTGGGTGGCAGAGCATGATGGAAGTCCCAGCCCATGCTCCGACCACCATGCAGCATGATCCTGCCCTCAAAGAGATGATGCCATAGGTGGGAAACAGAGCAGCTCATGCCACCCAATGGGGTCTGTTCAAATTTCCGGTCTGGAGAAAAATGGCAAAGTGGGTTCGGTTTCTCCTGCCAGCACTGATGGTTGAGTAGCACCTGCTTGACTGACTTCTCTGTGGGTTGCATCGGGCAACCGTGAGCCATGTCAGGGGGAAAACATTCAGCCATCCATTACTAATGTCTGCTCAGGGCACAGGGGTGAGTGGTGGAAGCCCATGGGCCCTAAACTTCATGGTTTTATTTCTGCACAGTGGAAGACATGTACATCACGGCTGAGCTCCTCCAATTCAGACCAGAAAGCAGAGATGGCCATGGGTGTGGTGATGAGAGGCTGTGTGGAGGGAGGCATGGGGAGGCGGTGGTGCTGGGTCTGAGGCATCACAGGGCCAAGCTGGGCTTACAGGGGTTTGATTCTGCCCTTTGCCTTAGTTCCTCTTCTTTAAAGGGGTTCATTC